>NC_057721.1:70368569-70377335 GCF_004010195.1 Chiloscyllium plagiosum | reverse complement strand
CACCGCCTTCTTGACCTGCAATCTTCTTCCCAACCTCTCCGCCCCCACCCACTCTCCGGCCTATCACCCTCACCTTAACCTCCTTCCACCTATCGCATTCCCAACGCCCCTCCCCCAAGTCCCTCCTCCCTACCTTTTATCTTAGCCTGCTTGGCACACCTTCCTCATTCCTGAAGAAGGGCTTATGCCCGAAACGTCGATTCTCCTGCTCCTTGGATGCTGCCTGACCTGCTGCGCTTTTCCAGCAACACATTTTTCAGCTCTGATCTCCAGTCACAGTTACACGTCAAAGTTGAACATGCTTCAATCCTGCTCAAAGAACTTTGTGATGTAGGCAACAGGTTTTCTTACAACTTTGTGTTTCCTTCTAAATTACAGTTCTGTTGGCAAACTCAACTTTTGTGCTTTATGCCAAATCTGTGGATTATGGCTGGAGACCAGTATGTCATGACCACTGGAACAATGATCATGGACAGCAAGTCTGCAACAGGATAGGTTACCTCAGGTAACAGTAAGAGATTGTATCAATGTATTTTCTACTGCAGTTCCCCCAAATGTAGTCACGTTCACTTGATAGATGTTATTCCAGTGAAAGCTCTAAATAAAATAGCATTAAATGTTGTAACCAAATTTCTTGAGGACACGGAATTTACAAAGCAATATTGGAAGTCACGTTGAGAAACCTCACAAGGATGGGTTGTGGAGGGATCCAAATGCTATATTGTTGCACTTGAAATTGGTCTTGTGTGT
Organism: Chiloscyllium plagiosum; assembly: GCF_004010195.1. Classification (NCBI taxonomy): domain Eukaryota; kingdom Metazoa; phylum Chordata; class Chondrichthyes; order Orectolobiformes; family Hemiscylliidae; genus Chiloscyllium; species Chiloscyllium plagiosum. Next base: position 70,376,585 of record NC_057721.1, on the reverse strand, counting down.
CTTGGGTCATCATTTGAAGAAAAGTAAAAGACCTTTATTCTAACTTTAGGTTGTGTTGAACCTAACGACTTAATATTGAGTTCTCAACCATGAAAAGATAGGGAACAGTATTACTTCTTAAATTATAGAGTCATAGAGATGTACAGCATGGAAACAGACCCTTCGGTCCAACTCGCCCATGCCAACCAGATATCCCAACCCAATCAAGTCCCACCTGCCATCACCCGGCCCATATCCCTCCAAACCCTTCCTATTCATATACCCATCTAAATGCCTCTTAAATGTTGCAATTGTAACAGCCTCCACCACTTCCTCTGGCAGCTCATTCCATACATCTACCACCCTCTGCGTGGAAAAAGTTGCCCCTTAGGTCTCTTTTATATCTTTCCCCTCTCACCCTAAACCTAGGCCCTCTAGTTCTGGACCCCCCGACCCCAGGGAAAAGACTTTGTCTATTTACCCTATCCATGCCCCTCATAATTTTGTAAACCGCGATAAGATCACCCCTCAGCCGCCGACGCTCCAGGGAAAACAGACCCAGCCTGTTCAGCTTCTCCCTAGAGCTCAAATCCTCCAACTCTGGCAACATCCTTGTTAATCTTTTCTGAACCCTTTCAAGTTTCACAACATCTTTCCGATAGGAAGGAGACCAGAATTGCATGCAATTCCATGGTGGAGGAAAGATGTTCATGAAAAACAAAGCTCAATAATTTTTAAAAGTTGAACGGAAGCAAGCAACATAAAGAGGACATTGTAAAGGTGCAAGAATGTTAAAAATACTTTGAAGAAAATATTTTACTGATCTTGAAGACAATTCCATTTCAAATAATGCTGGAAAAAGATCACCCAAATTCATTAGTTAAAAAAAAACATTCATGGCTGTGGGCATCGCTGGTCAAACCAACTGTTAAGACTCAGTCATGTTGCTGTGAGTCTTGACTCACATATAGGTCAGAGCAAGTATTGATGACAAATTTCCTTCGTGGAAGGATATTAGTGAACCAGATTGGTCTAATGGTTACCATTAGACTAGTTGCTTTGTAATTGAATTCAAATTTTAACCACTTGCCATGGTGCGATTCAAACCCTTGTCCTCCGAACATTATCATGGGACTGTGGCTAATTGGTCCAGTAACATTACCACTACACCATCACCTCTATCTTTTCAACAAAAGGATAGACCTCATCTACAAACAATTGACCAATGAGAATTAATGCCATTTGTTGATAACGTATTTTGAATCCGTGTTTTCTTGATAACTAGTAAATTAAGTGTTTGCTTAACCTTTCAGGCCTGTGGTTGGATGGGAGACAGTTTTGTAAGATGGCAGATTGACTAAATTATTCACTTCGCTCCTCCTTTTAATGTTAACTCTTTCTGCATTTTTAAAATCAAGAACTCAGATGCATTAACACCATTCATTTAGACAAAATATGTAGAGAGAAACCAATCAGTCCATTGGGATTCTGCTCGTTATGGACAGCCTCCAACTGATCTCTCATTCTATAGCGACCTGTCTTCTCCTTCTCATTATATCATTCGTACAACTGTGGTCAGTGTTATCTAAACATTTCACTTATTCCAAATGAGGAATAATATTCTTTCTAAGGTTGTTTCTTTCTAAAGCCAAGATTGTATTGCTTCCCATTCTGACATTCTTTCCCAAGTTTTTAAAATGAATAAACTTTTCTTTTCTGTTCCCGCAGTGTTCAACTTTTATCAGCTAATGTAATGTTACCTATGATTAATCCATGATACGTTATTCTGTCTGTCACTCTTGTCCTCTTTCTATATTTCTTTGTTATTGTCACAGCCTTTGAGTAGTATTAGAATATAAACATTTCATATAGATTCAAAAAAGTTAACAATGCTTTCCAAAGCTCTACACCACTGGGATTGTCTCTCATTCATGGTTTGTTGTCGACTAATTGATCAACATTAGCTCCTCAGGTCAGCTCATCCATGATCATTTAACAAGATGGTAAAATCTGAATGAAAAACTTGATTGCTTGTTGCTTCAGTTACATGTTTCTATATTCTAATGTATTAATGTAAAGCCACTCACCTACTGTGAGTGTGGTGTTGTCTCCAGCATTTAACACCACTAAAAAAGTAGACTATACAATATCTAACACAAATGGAAGAGGTTTGTGTATGTGTGTGTAAGGCATGTTTTTTTCTGGGGCTTTCTGATGTGAAGTGTGTTACACCAAAACGATCGTGATGACCTCCTAACTAAAATTCAGTCACCACAATCCTCCGAATAAATGGACAGCAAACACTGTTTTAGTACAGGAGTACAGAGTTTTCCTGGGGCGTTTTCCAAAGTGGGAGTGTGATGCACCAAACTGATTGCTGTGAGTTCCTATATCATTTAACTGCCAGCATCTGCAAATTGAAAAGAATTTTCTTTGTAACAATATCTTAGCACTGCATCAGCTGTTACTGTCCCCCACTTGGAATAGTGCCAAGTGCAGGAATGCTCTAGGGGAGCAAAGCTTGAACAATTTCCAAAGTATTGAATCACAGGAAGCTGGGAAAGGAGTGCATCATTTGTCAATCTGCACTGCAACTTTGGTCCACTGCACTGACTAGTTGTACAAATGAATGAAGCTTTTCCCCATTCATATCGACATGCGTAATTTCGAGTTCTTTGTTTCCATGTAGATTGTGGAATTTCTTCCAGCTGGCCAAAGCCATTAAGAAAACATCCCTAGCTTGATATAAAGCTGTTTTGTGGTTGCTTATACTGGGCATTCCAGCTAACATACCAATGCTTTTTACCGCTAAACATGTGTTTCACAGCAACAGCTATTCCTATTATGGATCAACCTCAGCAAGCACGGTTGAATTTTCAGAGTTCCTGTTACTGAATGAGAGTTTATCAACAAAAAACACGTACCAAAAGCTAAGCATCAGGTCAGTTCTTTGTCACATTTCAATGTATCACGCAACTTTTGATGTTTGTCCATTATCTGTTAACACACTACTCAGAAATATATTTTTCATTTACAGCCAAAATTGCTCTTCTGGATTGCTGGTCACATTACACTGCATAGGTAGGCATTATTTCATTATTTTGTTTCACATTATAAGTTCTCAACCAATTAATATTTTCTATCTCATTCCACTTCACATTTGCACCAATGTGTCCATCACAATCCCAACCAAAAGACTAAGTTGGTTGCACAAAGGTTAACTGAGCTCCATCTGACGTGATATTATTGCATTTCAATTGGTACTTTTAATCTACTAAAACATCCGACGGTGCTTGCGATTAAAACCAGGAAACTGTAGACAGGTTAGCTCAGCATGTATTTTAAGGCTCGCTGAGACTTTTCAGAATTTTTTTTCATAGTATATTTGTGTCTCTGGCATGGGCAGGATTTATTGCCTATCCCTAATTGCTTTTGAAGTGAGTGATTTGGAAAAAACATTTCACAGTGCAGCTCAGACTCAATCAAATTGTTGTGGATCTGGAGTCTCGTATAGACTAGACCAAGTAAGGAAGGCAGACTTGTTTCCTTAAACAACATTAGTAAACCAGTTTTATACAAGTAATGAGCCTTTGAAGCATACTTGGATTCAAACCATTAACTCTGTCTCTCTTCTACTGTTGTTTCCAGACTTGCTGAGTTTCTCCAGCACTTTCTGATTTTATTTCAGATTTGGAGCATTCTACTATTTTGTAGTTTTATGAAAATTAATAGTTCTTTCACTGCACCATTTCTGATACTAGCTTTAAAATCCCTATGCATGAATTATATTTGAAGTCCGTTACCTTGCAGGTTTTAAATTCATATCCCCAGAACACTCTGTCACCATGTCTCCATTAAAGATTGGATGGCAGATGTATTGAAAATTTTCAATTGATCAGATTTGCAGAATACATCAACACTGATTAATCTAATTGTATTTTTTTTAGAAAAAAATGATTAAAGAGGGGGACAGGGGAATGTGTATGGGCGTTGTCCATATAGACTTTGAGAAGTTATTTTTAAGCTGGAGAGGGTCAGCAGAGACTTACCAGGACGTTGCTGGGAATGGAGGGTTTGCATTATAAGAAAAGGCTGGGTAGGCTGGTACTTCCTTCACTCGAGTGTAGGAAGTTGAGAGGTGACCTTACAGAGGTTTATAAAATAATGAGGGGTATGGATCAGGTTGATGGCAGGTAGGTGTCTTTTCCCTACAGTGGGGTATTTCAAGATGAGGGGGCATCTTAAGGTGAGAGGAGAAAGATTTAAAAAACACATGAGAGGAAATGTTTTTACAAAGACAATGGTTCATGTGTGGAATGAACTTCCAGAGGAATTGATGGGTATGGGTACAATTACCATATTTAAATGACATTTCAATGAGTACACGAATAGGAAATGTTTGAAGGGATATGGGATAAGTGCAGGCAGGTGGGATTAGTTTAGTTTGTGATTATGGTCGATGTGGAGTGGTTGGACCAAAGGATCTGTTTCTATGTTGTATGACTCTATGTATTTGATACAGTCCCTCATAAAAGACCATTAGCTAACATTGAATCTCACAGCGTTGGAAGCAGATCATTGACTTGAACAGGAAATTGGCTCAACAGCCAAAAACAGTAGAAGAATAATACATCGGTGCTCTATTAAACAAAGTCTTATGGTGCCCTCCTTCATGTTGTCTAGTACTGCCACTATGGAATCAATTTTACTCAAACATAGGAACCAATGAGTCACTGGGGACCATCAGCAGTTGCAGAACTATACTCAACCATCATCTGTAACATCAAGGCCTAACAAAACACCCCACTACAGATCTGCTCCGAGCTGGTCTAATCTGCACACTCCAAGTTCCAGATTGGATTTGAGTGGAGGCAGCCACTCAGTGAAATAGCCAGCTGCCTTGGGGAACCTTGCATGTCTCAGTCATGGACTGTCCTCTATACCTGGTCCCTGCAAAAATGGCAAAAGCCAGGTTTAAAGTGAGACGTAGGACTTTGAAAATTTTTCAGAATATCTTTACCATGATGGGTCTCCATTGTGCTGAAAATCTGGGCTGTAGTCTCACTGACACACTGAGCAGCTCAGTAGCACTTCCTTACTTTTTTATATTCCATTCTCAGTTGCAATGCAAAATCTAGTTGAGAATCATTGAATCGTTCAATGGATGTCATTCAGCTCAACGTATCTGCTCCAGCTCTCTGAGTGACAATGCCATATTCCTACCTTTTTCTCATAATCCTGCAGATCATTTTTATTTAAGTAGTCAGCCAATACCCTATTTAATGCCTCAAATGAAACTGCCCTCCACCAGATTACCAGGCAATTCATTCCAGAGAAACGTTACTCGCTGGGTGAAAAAGTTCCTTCTCTCATAACGTTAGCTTCTTTCACAAATCTGTGCCCTCTCATTCTTAGTCCATTTATGGGTAGGAACAGTTTATCCATATTTCTCCATTTCTCTCACTTCTCTTACTTCTGTTTGTAAGAGCTTGCAATTAGCAGATTGGCTGAAGCATTCCCCTATTATTACAGCTGGGTTCAAACTATAACATACACAGGCGATGGGCTGAGGAGTGGCAGATGGAGTTTAATTTAAATAAATGTGAGGTGTTGCATTTTGGAAAAGAAAATCAGAGCAGGACTTATACACTTAATGGTAAGGTCCTGGGGAGTGTTGCTGAATAAAGAGATCCTCGAGTCCAGGTTCATACTTCCTTGAAAGTAGAGTCATAGATAGATAGGATAGTGAAGAAGGCGTTTGGTATGCTTTCCTTTATTGGTCAGAGCACTGAGTATAGGAGTTAGGAGGTCATGTTGTGGCTGTACAGGACATTGGTTAGGCCATGTTTGGAATACTGTGTGTAATTCTGATCTCTCTGAAACTTGAAAGGGTTTAGGAAAGACTTTTGGAAACTTAAGGCTGAGATAGATAGGTTCTGGATCAATAGAGGAATCAAGAGTAACAGTGAGTAGAATCTTCGGAGCAGCGAGAGGCGGGAGCTGGGAGGAGGTGACGTTGGTGTGAGGTGATTGTCGGGAAGGCCGGTAAGTATATTTAAACTTCTTACCTTCAGGCCAGCGAGAGAGGAGCGAGCAAAGGACTTCTGGCAAGGGTAAGTAGAACAGTTTATATTTGTGTGGTTGCGTTACCCAAGACACTACTTGGGTAGTGTCTCCCACCCAGCCGCCTCCTCTAAACTAAAAAAAGAGTTGTGGGAGCCAGATTGACAAGGTAAGGTAACTAGTTTATTTCCTAATTTTTTTTTAGTAGTCACTTTGGGAGTTAGAATAGTGGGAATGGAGTTTAGGGCAGTGGAATGTTCCTCCTGCCGAATGTAGGAAGTAAGGGTCACCACTCGTGTCCCTGCTGACTACATCTGTGGGAAGTGCACCCAACACCAGCTCCTCGAAAACCATGTCAGGGAATTGGAGCTGGAGTTGGAAGAACTTCGGATCATTCGGAAGGCAGAGGGGGTTATTGACAGGACTTAGAGAGGTAGTCACTCCCCAGATAAAAGAAAAAGACAGATGGGTGACCGTTAGGGGACAGAAAGGGAACCGGCAGGCAGTGCAGGGATCCCCTGTGGCCGCTCCCCTCAACAATAAGTATACCGTTTTGGATATTGTTGGGGGGGAGATGACTTACCAGGGGAAAGCAGTGATGCACCTGCTGCTCAGAAGGGAAGGGGAAAGAGGAGCAGAGCAGTAGTCTTTGGGGACTCCATAGTTAGGGGGACAGATAGGAGGTTCTGTGGGGATGAGAGAGACTCAGAGTTGGTGTGTTGCTTCCCGGGTGCCAGGGTCCGTGATGTCTTTGATCGTGTTTTTGGGATCCTTCGGGGGGAGGGAGAGCAGCCCCAGTCGTGGTCCACCAACCACATAGGTCAGAAGAGAGATGGGGATTTAAGGCAGAAATTCAGGGAGCTAGGATGGAAGCTTAGAGCTAGGACAAAGAGTTGTTTTCTTTGGTTTGCTGCCCGTGCCACGTGCTAGTGAGGCGAGGAATAGGGAGAGAAAGGAGTTCAACACATGGCTACAGGGATGGTGCAGGAGGGAGGGTTTTGGGTTTTTGGATAATTGGAGCTCTTTCTGGGGTAGGTGGGATCTTTACAAACCGGATGGTCTTCATCTAAACCAGAGACGTACCAATATCCTGGGTGGGAAATTCACTAAAGCTATTAAGGTGGATTTAAACTAATACAGGCGGGGGATGGGAACCAAAATTGTAGGACTGGTACAGAAGAGGATGAGAGTAGGGAGTTCCCAAATCAAGTATCTGACACTGGCAAGTGAGAACCTGGTTTGAAGTGTGTGTACTTCAACGCGAGGAGCATCCGAAATAAAGTGGGTGAACTGGCAGCATGGGTTGGTACCTGGGACTTCGATGTTGTGGCCATTACAGAGACATGGATAGAGCAGGGATAGGAATGACTGTTGCAGGTTCCGGGATTCAGATGTTTCAGTAAGTACAGAGAAGATGGTATAAGAGGGGGAGGTGTGGCATTGTTGATCAAGGACAGTATTACAGTTGTAGAAAGGATGTTTGGGGACTTGTTAACTGAGGTAGTGTGGGCTGAGGTTAGAAACAGGAAAGGAGAGGTCACCCTGTTGGGAGTTTTCTATCGGCCTCTGAATAGTCCCAGAGATGTAGAGGAAAGGATAGCAAAGCTGATTCTTGATAGGAGTGAGAGAGACAGGGTAGTTGTCATGGGGGACTTCAACTATCCAAATATTGACTGGGATCACTACAGTACGAGTACTATAGATGGGTCAGTTTTTGTCCAGTGTGTGCAGGAGGGCTTCCTGATACAGTATGTAGACAGACCTACAAGGGGCGAAGCCACTTCAGATTTAGCACTGGGTAACGAGCCTGGAAAGGTATTAGATTTGGAAGTAGGTGAGCACTTTGGAGACAGCAATCACAATTCTGTCAGGTTTACTTTAGTGATGGAAAGGGATAGGTATACTCCACCGAGCAGGAGTTACAGCTGGGGGAAGGGAAATTACGATGCAATTAGGAAAGATTTAGGAAGCGTA
>NC_057721.1:70343049-70366412 GCF_004010195.1 Chiloscyllium plagiosum | reverse complement strand
AGAAGGTTGAGAGGTGACTTAATAGAGACATACAAGATAATCAGAGGGTTAGATAGGGGGGTCAGGGAGAGCCTTTTTCCAAGTATGGGAATGGCAAACACGAGGGGACACAACTTTAAAGTGAGGGGCGATAGGTATAAGACAGATATCAGAGGTAGTTTCTTTACTCAGACAGTAGTAAGGGTATGGAATCTTTGCCTGCAATGGTAGTAGATTCGCCAAGTTTAAGTGCATTTAAGTCGTCATTGGACAGGCATATGGATGTACATGGAATAGTGTAGGTGGGATGGGCTTCAGATTAGTATGAAAGGGCGGTGCAACATCGAGGGCCGAAGGGCCTGTACTGCGCTGTTATGTTCTATGTTCTATGTTCTAATAGTGTTAGGGAGAGGGCAGGAGAGTGGAGGTAAGGAATGTCAAATCAGCCATGATCCTATTGATTGATGGAGCAGACTTGAGCAGCCAAACAGCTTCCTGCATCTATTTCTTATGGTCCTATTGTCTCACACCAAAGTTAGGAGTTGGGTTTCCTGCTCATTTTGGGGCAGTGGGGTGGACTGTCAAAGTTCGAGGGGTAATTAGAGATTGTTAAGCTTCAGAGAAGCACCCACCTGAAGTAGAAGGTAAAAGAAAACTGAGCAAACATCTCAGAAAGGATATGATGGCTCAGCTGTTAATTAAACAGCAGTAAAAAATAATCACAGAGGTGGGGGGGGGAAGAAGGAATATACCCTATTTTAGCATGGCTTCCAGCTACAACCTGCTCAGATGGTTAGGAAGAGCCTGCAGACCTCTTTAGAATGCCAGACACTGACTGCCAATATCCATATCGTCGTTCTTCTCCCTGACATGCAGGCATTTGGAGGTCAACAAAAAGGGCAATAGTTTGGTCTTTTGAATGTACCCTTTAAGATGGCTCTTGTTGAACCTAATTGCCCATCTTGTGGGCTCACGCATACCCACATCACAGGTGTCATGAATGGAGGCATTCAATCTCTTTAGCTTAATTAGTAGACACCTTGGAGCTGGGTAAAGTAAGTATATTACTGTTAGCCAGGGGCTGCAGAGAGAGAGAGAGAGAGGGGTGCAAGCTGCTGACATGCTGCAAGGAATACTGAATACAAAACTGCTGACAAATAGGAGAAAGCAGCTTGTGGGCTAAAAATGGCTTGAGTCCAGCTATTGGTCTGAGCTGATTGAAACCGGTTTGAACTAATTAAGTTCTGCAGAAAGCAAGGAAGATGGAGTAATGGAAAAACATTATTTGGACAAGGAGTAATAAGGTAATCTTACCTTAGTCCTTGAGCAAGACCAATAAGGAAAAGACATGCGATAAATGAATGAGCCTGAGCCAACAGGAAAGGGACAGCACAGCTTGAAAGAGATAAGGAAAAGAATAAAAATGAGGACTCATGGGCGTGGAGCTAGTGAAAACTCCAGAGACTAACCATCATAAAAGCGGACCCTACATCAGAAATGTGGTGACAACATTGCAAGAGAGAGATAGAGAGAGGAAATGGAACGCCTGGCCAGCGTCAGTCCATGTCAGCATCAGCAGCTATCTTGCTCGGGTATTTGCTTTTACATTCTGTGACTACTCGGGGAGTGTCAGAGGAACCTTTTGGTTTATACCAAAAAAATGTATAATCTACATGTGTATTGCCTATCAACATTAATAAAGTGACTTGTGAGATTTATTCTTCTCCTCTCTGTGCAAGCCAATAACCATAGCTCACATTTGCCGGGCTCCAAAAATTACACTGCTTTAAACTTTGAATAAATGACATGAGTACTTATGTCAGTTTTGCTGTTCCACCTAGAAGCCTTTTATGTTTCTTCAGTGACTGTCCCAGACTAACTCTGTGTATATGTGATACCATCACAATGAGTGATGCTAATTGCACACTTCCAGGCATAATCTTCTCAGGGCTGTATAAAGAACAAAGAATAAAGAACAGTACAACACAGGAGCAGGCCCTTCAGTCAACAATAATGTGTCTGATGAGGACTCATGGGCGTTGAGCTAGTGAAAACTCCAGAGACTAACCATCACAGAAGTGGACCCTACATCAGAAATGTGGTAATGACTTGGTGTGTGAGAGAGAGATGGGGGGGGGGGGGGGAAACAGAACACCTGATGCCTTTCTAAACTAAAAATCTTTCGCTTTTACATGGTCCCTGTCCCTTTGCTCTTTGTCTATTCATCTGTCAAGATGTCTGTTAAGCATTGCTATTATATCTGCTTCTACCATCTCTTCTGGCAGCACAATCCAGGCACTTATCACCCTCTGTAGAAAAATGTTGCCTTTCACATCTCCTTCAAACTTACCCGCTTTTATCTTAAACCTAAGTCCTCGACTAAATGACATTTTTGCCCTGGGAAAAAATACCTCCAACTATCCATTCTATTCATGCCTCTCATAATTTTTTAAACCTTTATCAGGTTGCCTCGAGCCTCCAAGGTTCAGGTGAAAGTAAACTAAGTTTGTCTAATCTTTCCTCAGAGCTAATACCCCTTACCATCCTGGTAAATATTTTCTGTAGCGTCTTTAAAACCTCTACATCCTTCTGGCATTGTGATGACCAGAACTGTTTACAATATTTCAAAGTTCTCTAAGCTGAAACATGACCTGCCAATTCTTTTATTCCATGCCTTGGCTGATGAAGGCAAACCTGCCATATGCCTTCTTCACCTCCTTATCCACCTCTGTTGTCACTTTGAGGGAAACTGTGTAACTGTATGTCTAAGTCCCTCTGTATGTTAATGCTACTAAAGATTCTGCCATTTACCGTATACTTCCCTTGTGCATTAGATCTTCCAAAATGCATCACCTTACATTTATCCACGTGAAATCCCATCTGCCATTTCTCTGTCCAAGACTCCAGCTTATTTATATTCTGCTGTTTGCTCTGACAGTCCTCTTCACTATCTACAACTCCCTCAGTATTTGTGTCATCCAGAAGCTTACTAATCATCTCAATTACATTCACCTCCAAGTCAGTTAATATATATATATAGGGGTCCCAACACTGATCCCTGTTGAACACCACTGGTCACAGATGTCCAGTCAGAAAAATGTGGTATCAACACTAGTGTGTCTTCTATGACTAAGCAAGTTCTGGACCCATCTTACTAGTTTCTCATGGATCCCTTGTGACTTCACCTTCTGTAGCAGTCTGCCATGAGGGACTGTGTCAAAGGTCTAGTTAACATCCAAACAGACAACATCTACTGTTCAATCATTTTTGTAACATCCTCAAAAAACTCAATTAAGTTTATGAGACACATGAATGAAGCAATGCTGGTAACGCTGATAAGTCTTCATTTTCTCAAATATGAATAAATTCTGTTCCTAAGAATCTTCTCCAAAATTTCATGTACAACATCTCCTCACAAGTCTTTGCCCAAACTATTGTATCATTATTACATACATTCATCATTTTTTATGTCTATATTTAAGGGGAATATCAGTGAACTAGATGGATTTTGCCAACAATTACGTTATGGCCACCATTAGACTTTTAATTCAAGATTTTTACTGAATTCAAATATAGGTCATTCTGCTATACTGTGCTTTCCGTTAATGCAAATTTGCTATTCTAAGTATTTTATTAAAAATCTTGAGTTGTTTCTTTCTCTATGGTTTCTCTTTGTCTTTAGGTTGCATTCTTGGCAATAATTACTTAGGGAGAATATGAAGTTTATTTTGAAATATTTTTCCCATCAATAATTCCAGAGATTCCAGTCCACTTTGTCAGGGAATGGACCTGTAGTTTAAAAGTACTGTTGGAAATACATCATTTCTTTTCAAAAGTGCCTTATTCAGCTTTACCTTTGGGCTGAGGATATGTTGGCAAACTTTGTAATATGTTCAGTACAGATAGTACTGGGATAATGTGCATTTCGGCAGCGCAATTTGGCTATAACTTTGCTGAAGAATTAGGGAATACAATTTTGAGAATGCTTCCTCCTTTCACAATAGTGCTGTTCCAGCATACATTGGTTCACGCGCTTTGTTCTGCACATGTGCAATGGCAGTGCCAGTGTTCATGCTACCGTGTGCATGTGCTGATGTCCATGCTGAAATCTCCACACCATTCTGCACATGCACTGATGTCCACGCTGAAATCTCCACACCATTCTGAAATCTCCACACCATTCTGCACATGCGCTGATGTCCGTGCTGAAATCTCCACACCATTCTGCACATGCCCTGATGTCCGTACTGAAATCTCCACGTCATTCTGCACATGCACTGATGTCCACACTGAAATTTTAGATAAAGGGTTGTCTACCAGTAGTGTGTTAAATCTTCAGGGTGATGCTGGCCTAGCCTGTGACATCACATCCCATGAACCAACTAAAAAAATTAAAACTTGTCAGTCGCAGGTTTAACAAAGCTGAAAGGAAAATTGTGAATACTTGAAATATGGACTTTGGAACCTGAAATCAATGTCAGAAGTGATTGGGAATTATGTCAAATAATAGAAAGACTGGCTTTTATTGGGATTTTGATCAGAAAGTATTGTCTAAGGAATTAAGCTGTAGTTAACATTATTTTGCGGCTAAATGTCTGAATCATGATTCGCTACAATTCAAAAACCAATCCTGTCCCAACAGTTGTTACTTTGCTCCATGTAGATTCAGCTACTAATTGGTCTCAATGCCCTGACCATTCTATTGCCCGACTCATTACCAACACTTCTTTTGAACAATCCACTTTTACAAGCAAATGCCAATCTCTCTTAAAAAAAACTCACAGACTCAACTTCAAGATTCATTCACGTTATGAAGATCCATCTCCTAATAATAACAGCTAAATGTAAATCTAAAATCGTCTTTTGTTATGGCTCACTGGGGTAACACACTGGAAATCAAGTTACACTATACCTGGAGTTATGGCAAATATTAAAGATTTTATGCAGGATTCCCCAGTTTACCTGCTCATGTTGACAAAAAGCATGGACCAAGTTTCTGTATTTAACAAGAATCACTATTTAATGCTATTGATAGATGAGCTCTATGTTTTTGATGCAGGAGTGTAGGGCTTTACTGGGACTTTCCAAAGGGGAGTGTGATATACCAAACTGATCGCCATGAGTACCCATATTGAATATACCAATGAAATTTGGCTGCCCTAAACTACCATAATCCCCCTGAAAAAAAATGAATTTACTTTGCGTCACTTTCTTAGCACTGCATTAACCGTCACTTACTGAACTTGGAACATTGTCGAGTGCAAGAATGGGTCAGGGCTCAAAAAGGTCAAACAGTTTCAAAACTATTGAAGTGCAGATAGCCTGCAAAGGAGAGCATCATTTGCTTCTCCTCAATGAGGGCACTTTTTAATCAAAATTTGAAGTAAGTAGAGCAGACTTGAAGTTTTCTCTTGGATAGTGTGGGAAAAAGATCTGCCACCCTGCTCACCCACAGCATGGCAACATAAAAAAAACACAGAAGGTGACCTGTAAAACACTGAAATCAAGCCTGCCAAAATATATAGAAGCTACCCAGAGTGCTCCAGTCTTGACCAAACAGGCTAACACAAAAAAAACAGACATGGCCAAGCCCCTTCCTAGACCAGAGAATACATTCCCTAAAATAGTTTTTCACAATCAGCTCCCAGGCCGATTAGCCCTGCAATCTCAACACTCCAAGGGGAGGCTAATTTCCCATTGAAACCAATACCGCATAAACAAACAGGCAGACCGAGAGGCTCCAGGAGACTTCGCCTGCAGGAGGATCACAATGGACACACCTGGATGCCAGGAGAAGGGATTTGCAAATATGGGGCATACAAAGAAGAATCATCCAGAAGACATTCTCACCCACTCATGGAGATGGCTGGAATCTCCTGTGTCAATTGCAAATGATTTGCTATTGCCAGACTCTTGATAAATTTCTTTTCTGGGAACAGCATTTGACCATCCGTGCAGAGAATCAGTTCTGAGTCAGCCTAGTTAGTTTCTCTTCCGCAATATCACTTTGTGTACTAAACCGCGTGTCTATTTCACTATGATCCTCGTTTGTGGCCTCTGTTCAATTGGGCTCAATTCTCCGACAGATGGTTTTGGGGAAAGGTTAAGAAGGTGGATTTGTAACAACAACCTGTGACTGTACAGTACAACTGTTGTGGCTTTAACAACCTGATCTTCCTGTGAACAGTGTCAATAACGTGACATTTTTTAAACTAGTTTTTACTTCACTGTAGCCATCATGAGAGCAGTGTCCAGTGGATCATCACTGAATATTGATCCCAGTGAATGATTATCCCACTAAATGATCCCTGACATCCATCTACAGATTACAGATTACAGATTAGATTACAGTGTGGAAACAGGCCCTTCGGCCCAACAAATCCACACCGACCCGCCGAAGCGAAACCCACCCATACCCCTACATTTACCCCTTACCTAACACTACGGGCAATTTAGTATGGCCAATTCACCTAACCTGCACATCTTTGGACTGTGGGAGGAAACCGGAGCACCCGGAGGAAACCCACGCAGACACGGGGAGAACGTGCAAACTCCACACAGTCAGTCGCCTGAGTCGGGAATTGAACCCGGGTCTCTGGCGCTGCGAGGCAGCAGTGCTAACCACTGTGCCACCGTGCCGCCCACTGTTTTTTTTTGTTTTTTTTTTTTTGTTTTTTTTTTACATCTCCTCCCCAAATTCCTAACTGTAACTGCGAGGTGTCCAAGTTCACCACATAATCCCCCAAGAAACGGTTCAAAACCTCGACCACTAAAGACTCGAACACCATCGTCTTCCAATCACCATCCTCGGCCCAGCCGCCACCGCCTCCTCCTGCCCCATCTGATCAACAATGTCAATAGCTCTCATTCAATATTAAAATCATCACCATGACTTTGGTCCAATGGGCCAACTAGTTACAGGTAAATCGATTCTACATACAGATAAACAGCATATAACACTGCCATTTATAACTCTAAACCTCTTATAAACTCCCTTTTTCACACATACACACAAACCAACACACAGGAAAAAAAAAGTGGGTGCTATGGACAGAGGGGAAAACTGAGACGGCATTCTTCTGCTTTGTTTAGGGAATTGCTGAGCTGATTTTCATGATTGTTGTACTGATCAGAATGCTGCTTTTCAATTTTCCTTCTCTGGTTGCTTTCACTGGTTTATAGGAGGTGCAAAGGATTGGTTCACTCTTACAGCAATTGCTGAAGGACATTTTAACAGGTTTTCTTCAGACTTTAAGTAGTTTTTACTGCAGAGAATGGACACAGTCTGGAGTTTGTGGAGATCTTTTGTGACTTCTCTGAACCATGTTCACAGCCCAAGTTGTCCAGCCATCTGAGAAACAATGACTTGGTTGTTAGTAGGTCAGATGTCTTTGTCATTAATAACTGGTCACTATTCTATTTACTAAGTTGTTACAAACCAAAGCTCTCTTTGTACAAAACCCTTCGGTTCCAGCTCATCTCAAACTACATTCCGACTACTGCTGGAATCAGCAGCTGTGTAAATAATGTTTAGTCTGAGTGTCAGGTTACTTTCTTTCAAACCAAACAACACCAGGTTAGAGTCCAACAGGTTTAATTGGAAGGACTAGCTTTTGGAGGGCCATTCCTTCATCAGGTGGTTGTGGATTTTTAACTTTGTACACTCCAGTCCAACACTGGCAACTCCAAATCTTTCAAAACCATGCAGTAATACTTCAACAAAACTAGGTCTTAAAATAGTTGTCCACTCATTTCAATCCACAACTAAAAAAAATACAGAAATAAAGTTGTCATACTTTCCAGAGGCTTTTATCTTTTCAGCTGTGATTTAAATTCTGTCTCCTCTGTATCTCCCCATGCAGACTGTGGAGTCCGCAAGCACAACAGAAATATTTCTGGACGAATAATTGGTGGACAAATGGCAGTACCAAACGAAGTCCCATGGCAGGTCAGCCTCCACTTGGACAACCGTCATATCTGTGGGGGAACCATTCTCACACCCTACTGGGTGATTACAGCTGCACATTGTGGAGAAAGGCTAGTCAATTTTTATTTTTAATTC
The DNA here is from genome assembly GCF_004010195.1 of Chiloscyllium plagiosum. Taxonomy (NCBI): domain Eukaryota; kingdom Metazoa; phylum Chordata; class Chondrichthyes; order Orectolobiformes; family Hemiscylliidae; genus Chiloscyllium; species Chiloscyllium plagiosum. The sequence continues at coordinate 70,358,371 of NC_057721.1, read as the reverse complement.
AGACATTATGACACATATCCATAGTAAGTTGGAATGTTCGAATGGGTTAGCCATTCTGTATACCTTTAAAATTTTGCAGATTCTTCCTTTTGAGGTACGTAATTGATTAAAGCCTTGATAAAGATAAGATTCTTGATAAGATAAATATACAATGAGTGAAAAATAAATTAATACTAGATAATTAACATTGTTTTGCCAAGGGCAGGTCATGTCTGTCAAATTTAATTGAGTTATTTGAGAAAATGACAAAGGCAGTGGATGAGAGTAGTGCTGTAGATGTTGTGTATTTGGACTTTAAGAAAGCATGTGATATGGTGCCACATGACAGATTGGTTACCAAATTAAAAATGTTTGGGATTGATGGGTCCTTGGCAGCATGGATTAGATGTTGGCTAAAAGATAGGAAACAGAGGATAGATAAGAGTTCAAAATAGTGTTCACTAGGGATCAGATTTTATTCCTAAAGTATGGAAATAGGCCCTTTGGTCCAGCAGATCCACACCGACCCTCTGTAGAGTAACGCACCCAGACCCATTCCCCTACTCTATATTTACCCCGACTAATGCACCTAACACTAACGGCAATTTAGAACGGCCAACTCACCTAACCTGCACATTTTTGGATTGTGGGAGGATAGCGGAGCACATGGAGGCAACCCATGCAGACACAGGGAGAATGTGCAAACTCCACACAGTCACCCGAGGCGGGAATCAAATCTGGGTCCCTGGTGCTGTGAGGCAGCAGTGCTAACCACTGAGCCACCGTGCCACCCATACCAATCAATGTTGGGATTCTTGTTTATTTAAGATTTATATCAAGAGATAGTGTTAAGGGCAAAAATTCTAAATTTGCAGATGATACTAAGTTAGGGAGAACAGTGAGTTGTGAAAATTATGCTGAATGCCTTCAGAGGGCTATTGACAAGTTTGCTAAATGGGCAGGCACTGAGCAGATGAAATTCAATGCAGCGAAATGTGAGGTAATACATTTTGGTAGAAAAACCATGGAGAGAGAGTCCAGGCTCAATGGTAGAAATTTGAGAGGTATACAGGAACGGAAAGATCTAAGAGTTCAAGTAAATAATTCTCTGAAGAGTAGGTTGTAACAGTTATTAAGAAGGCTTACAGGATCCTTGGGTTCATAAATTGAGTCATAGCGTACCAAAGCAAGGAAGTGTTGCTGCACCTCTATAGATCATTGGTCAGGCCACATTTGTGGTATTGTATTTAGTTCTGGGCACCTTATTTAAGGTGGGGGTGGGGGAGGTGGGGTGGGGATGGGGAAAGCAATGCTAAAACTTTGGAAACAGTGCGAAGGAGATTTACCCAGAATTATACCAAGAATAGATACAAGGAAAAATTAGAGAAATTAGGCTTATTCTCCTTGGAACAGAGAAGATCAAGAGGTGACCTTAGAGAGGCTTTCAAAATTGTGGATAATTTTGACAGGGTAAAGAAGGATATTCTGTTCCACTAGTTGGTACATCAATAAGCAGGGGTGACATTTTCAAGATTGCCAGCAAGAGAGCGAAGAGTAAGATGAAGAGAAGCTTCTTTATTCAGAGAGTTGTTGGAATTTGGAATGTGCTGCCTGGGACAGTGTGGAGACTGATTCCAGAGGAGAGTTCAAAACAGCGCTGGATACATATTTGAAAGTAATAAATTTAGAGGGCTATGGAGATAGGGTTGGAGAATGGGGCTGGCTGGGTAACTCTTCCAGGAGCTGGTACAGGCATGATGGGCCCAAAGGCTACCTTCTACACTGTAAATTCTATAACTGTAAGTAGCCTGTTGTGGATGGCACCCTCCTGTCAGTGTGCTTCAGCTATAGGTCATGGATAGTGAGCCTGAAAGTTATAAGGGATCTGAGAATGAGCACTTTAGTTTGAAAGCTCTCCATTTGGCCAGCCCAGCCAGCTTGAATGGGTTAACCCAAGGATTTAAGGCTTTCACGTCTATCAGGTTATAACTGTCTTTCTTTCAGTCAAGGGAAGTATATTCAGATATAGCAAAGCCTACTTGCTTGGCATCCATTCAGTAACATCCAGATACATTCTGATTTCCTCACAGTTTTCACTGAGAGCATTGAGAGTCTCCTGAACCAGAGTGAAAGCACCCTATGGCCTTTAACTCAGAAGGAGCAAATTACTGCATTTGTTGTTTTCAGGCCTTACCTCTGTGACTGTCACAATTTCAGTGTTTGAGACCAGAAGAGAGAGCAAGCTTGATGAGGATTAGGGAAATAACTAACTCTAATTGAGTGTCCTGCAGGGCAGCAGCTGTTGGTTGAACACGCAATATCTGACACACTGAGTGATGTCAGCAAGGAAATCAGAAAATTGTTGGACAAGACTGTTAATCACTCAGTCCTGTCAGTCCCCACTGTCCTCTCAATGTGTTTTGCCTGGCAATTCTGGGAAGCCCAGGAATCTTACATGTGAAGAATTAAAGTCAGAATTGCGAACTAAAACTGCCTGGATGAGATTCCGTCTTCCATTTCTCTGCCCAAGTCTCCAGCCTATCTATATTGCTGAAAATGTGTTGCTGGAAAAGCGCAGCAGGTCAGGCAGCATCCAGGGAACAGGGAACAGGAGAATTGACGTTTCGGGCATAGGCCCTTCTTCAGCCCTGAAGAAGGGCTTATGCCTGAAACGTCGATTCTCCTGTTCCCTGGATGCTGCCTGACCTGCTGCGCTTTTCCAGCAACACATTTTCAGCTCTGATCTCCAGCATCTGCAGACCTCACTTTCTCCTCAAAGATTTCAGCCTATCTATATTGCGCTGTATGCTTTTGCAATCCTCCTCACTATCAGCAGCCTCCTCAATCTTTGTGTCATCGGCAAACTTATTAATGAGACCATCTACATTCTCCTCCAAATCATTGATGTACGCTTACAAGCAATCATATATATTAGAAGCAAGTAGTCCTCAGTCCAATTATGTGGGGGCTGATGTTGGTCAGGGGGTCCTGGTACTGTTTGTCACGGCAGACCCCACACCCAATCCAAGGATTTGGCCACTGTCACTCGTTTGCTCTGGGGCGGTTAGTGCGTCTGTCCAACTGCAGTCCAGGGAGTGGCAATAGTGTGTTCTGTAGGGCCTATAGGAGTCAGGGGAATCACGGATCCTCAGTTAATGGAACTGCAAACAGCATTCAGTCAGGTCTAGGGGTTGCTTATCAAAGTAGATTAGAGATATGTGATGAATACAGACTTTGAGGACTGTTTGTTGAGTGCCAGTGTCCAATCTAGATATTTTTCAAAGCAACCCACTCAGATATTATTACAATCTCTAGAGAAGGTGGGACTTGAACCCGGACCTCCTGGTTTAGAGGCAATGATTCTACCATTACACCATTAGAGCCCTCAATGACCAATATAATCTGTTTAATCTCAGTTGAAACACCTTTGAATGCTTTATCAAGTTAAAATAACGGAATTAGGTTGGAACCAGGTTCAAGTTCTACCTGTACCATACGTATGTAATAATGTGTCTCATCAGGCTGTTTCGAAAATATCTGAAATTGGATTTAATCGGAGGTGGAGGCTTGTATGCGGAACATAAAGACCGAGGCAGACCTGACTAATAATGAAGAGCAGGAGTATGTCCCTCAACTCTTTTAAAACAGGAAAGTAAAAGTTACCCCAACTCTTGAACTGAAAGAAAGTTCCAGTCATTCTCTGGGAAAGAAAGAAAACAAATGAGCAAACAAAAAATAGCTTTCCTCGAATCTGTCCCCACTAACCACACTTGGGGTTGGGACAATGAGTTGGAATGTGTAATAAACATTCCTTGACTCAGTCAAATGAAAATGAAACTAAAAGTCAGACCCCATCAGCTCCGTTGTCATCAAATGCTCCTGGAACAGTGACAACAATGGTCTAAAGGCTACGGAGAATGGCACCTCTACCCGTTGCAAATGAAAATAAAGGTCCTCTTTACACTGTCCCCATCAAGGACTTCTGGGACAGAGACAACATAGGGTTAAAATAAAAGCCCCCTTGGCTCTTTCAAGAGGCCCAAAGCTGATACTAAGGGAAAATAAAACAGGTCTGTTCCTGGACACCAAACCAAAAACAAATGCAAACTCAAAATCGATGAGTAGGCTCTCTCAGCCCCTTGATCCTGATTTACTATTCTATAAGATCATAGCTGATCTGATTCCTCTCCCCCAGATGAACTATCATCTCCTTGATTGACAACTTTCCATCCAAGTCTGCCTTAAAAATACCCAAAGGTTTTGCTTCCACCACTTTTTTGAGGAAGGGAGTATTAAAGACTCCAAAGGATTTACGTTGCGGGTCCAGTTGCCTTGGTGAGTATGGTGGTTTAGTGGTTAGCACTGCTGCCTCACAGTGCCAGGGGCTTGGGTACGACTCTAGCCTTGAACAACTGTATGAGTTTCTTCTGGGTGCTCTGGTTTCCTCCTACAGTCCAGAGATGCGCAGGTTAGGTGAATTGGCCGTGCTAAATTGCCCACAGTGTCCAGGAATGTGTAGGTTTGGTGCATTAGTCAAGGGAAATGTGGCATAACAGGGTAGGGGAATAGGTCTGGGTAACTCTTCAGAGGGTTGGTGTGGACTTGTTTGGTCAAATGGCCTGTTTTCACACTGTAGGGATTCTAAGAAGAGGGCAGTGCATGCTGACATGACATCGGCTGGTGTGGGTGCCATTCTGCATCAGAAACCAGCTGAGGTAACTGACTCCAACCCCTTTAATTTTAATCAGGGTCCCTTTATTCTAAATGCTCTCACAAGAGGAAATATCCTCTTCACATGCTCCCCTAGGAAGGGGTGGCATGGTACCTCAGCGGTTAGCACTGCTGCCTCACAGTGGCAGGGACCTGAGTTCGATTCCACCCTCAGGTGACTGTGTAGTGTTTGCACGTTCTCCCTGTGTCTGTGTGGGTTTCTGTTGGGTGCTTTGGTTTCCTCCAAACTTTAGATGGATTGGCCATCTTAAATTTCCTGTTGTATTCAGGGATGTGCAGACTAGGTAGATTGAACATTGAAAATGCAGGGTTACAGGGATGATGGGATGCTTGTCGGAGGGTCGGTGTAGATTCAATGGGTCAAATGGCCTGCTTCCGCACTATAGGGATTCTACGATATTATATTTTCAATCAAGTCACATCTTACCGAAAGGGTACAGTGTCTTGCTTCAGGAGCCTATGTTATATGTTGTTGCTTTGAAAGTTCTAACTAGATTTTGTAAGATTTGGAGGAGGTTATTTTTATAAATCTTTTGTCCCTTTTTTTTGCAGGCATTCTTTCTCTTCCCGCTGGAAAGTGTATGGTGGCATTCTACATCAATCTGAAACACGTATCGTAGCTCCACGCTCTGTACAGAAATTTATCACCCATGAAAAGTTTAACAAGGCAAACAAAGATTATGACATTGCATTACTGAGGCTAAAAACACCTTTCACGTTTTCAGGTAATTTTCAATGTATTTTGTGAAAATGCTTGGCTCATCTCCCCTCTGCACTCGTTGGATTACTAACCCTGGGGATTGAATTCAATTAGGAATTTGATCAGATGACCTTCCACCTGAATTTTCCCACCTGGTTAATCATACATTCTTCCCAATAGTTTAATGACCAAGTAATAAACAACAGAAGTGACTTGTATTTATATAGTGCCTTTAATGTGTTTGGAGATAGTGAAAGGTTTCCAAGATACACATTATTACATTGCCAAAAATCCTTCAACAGTATTTTCTAAACCAGCAACCTTGACCACCTGGAAGATTAAAGGGATCAGATATTGGAAACATCACCTGTCCCTCCAAGACACTTATCATTTTGACTTAGAAATATATCACCATTCACACTGGCTCAAAATCCTGGAACTAATCTCTTAGCACTGTGAATGTACTGACACCACATGAACTGCAGCAGCTCAAGAAATCAGCTCATCAATAAGGGTTGAGAAGCAAATGCTGACTTCATCAGATCCATATCCACCAACCCCCCAACCCCCAACACCAGCCTACACCCCAAACCCAGTACCTTCCTCAGGAAATGCAAAACCTGCGCCCATACTTGTCCCCCTCACCTCCGTCCCAAAGGAGCCTTCCACAATCGACAGAAATTTACCTATACCTCAACCAAACTCTTCTACGGTGTCCATTGCACTCCTCTACATCAGGGAGACAGGATGCCAACTTGTGGATCGTTTCAGAGATCATCTCTGGGACACCCGCACCAACTAACCCAACTGCCCCGTGGCTGAACACTTCAACACCCCCTCCCACTCCACCAAGGACATGCAGGTCCAGGGCCTCCTCCATCGCCAAACTCTTACCACCCAATGCCTGGAGGAAGAAAGCCTTATTTTCCACCTGCAACCACACAGGATCAACGTAGATTTCACAAGTTTCCTCATTTCCCCTCCCCCCACATTATCTCACAGCTATCTCTCAGCATCCCGCCCCCCCCCCCCCAGCTGACAAGCCTCATTCCTAATGAAGGGCTTATGCCTGAAATGCTGGCTCTTTTGCTCCTTGGATGCTGCCTGACCTACTGTGCTTTTCCAGCACCACACTCTCGACACTTGACAATGATGCTCACATCTCAGAGCTGGATAATAGAAAGCCTGGCAGATCAGAATGCATCTGTGGAGAATTAGAAAAAAAAACTGAAGACAAGACATGCTAGTGTAGAGTCAGGGAAGTGAAGGGAGAGTACAGAAGAAAAGAGGAATTATAAGGTGGAAGACACAGCTATTTGGAGAGCATGTGTTTTCAGTATTGCTGCAGAAATGTTGTCAGGGCCCAGTGCCTCCGGCCCTTCCTTAATATCACATGGAATGAATTGAAGTGGCTGGGAAAAATGGCATCTGGTACTGGGGACTTCTTGAGGAGGCCAATATCCATCCATCCACTCATTACTTTTGGCTGAAGAAGGATGAGAATGCACAGCCTTGTCACTTGCATTGATGTGCTTGGCTCCACCATCATCGAGGATGTGATAATGTAGAACACCATCCTTCTGTAACTTGTCACATTGTCCACCACCATTCATAAATGGATGAGGCAGGACTGCAAAGCTGAGATCTGATTTATTAATAGATGGATCTGTGATGATGCTGTCTCTTTAAAAACATTATACTGTCCTGGGTTGTTATTGAAGAAAGGCAAAGGTACTGAAATGTCTACTAGAGTGACCTAAGTCAATAATTTAAGAGGCATTCTGTTTTTTTTTCAAAACTGAAGGGGATTGACTAGTTCTCCCATATCAGGATTTCTAGTTTTTTTAGCCGTAGCTCTCAGAAGCTGTTTGGGTCCCAGAAACGTTGGAGCTACAGTAAAATGACTCTCAGCTCTGACTTTCTCTGAAATCTGTCTTGATGTTGAACAGCATGTAAGAATCTGTGTCTAAATTTACCTTTTCGTCAAAGGATGTGTTCATGGGATGTTACCACATTGGAACAGGAATTAGTAATAGGTGTTATATCTATTATTTGGTTAAGTTTTCCAGTGGTAAGTTATTATAAATTCCTCTTCCTTTTGTTTGTATTTTACCTATAGTGTTTAAATAAATTATATTTTGCTTAACGTTGAGTGGTTTAGCCAGTTTTATCACACCTAGAACACTGCTCTTCACATCTCGCTTTGAAATACGAAAAAGCTAGGGTCGAGGCTACCTTTTCAAACTATTGTGAGGGAGTCTGATCTGGTCCATACCAAATCACTTCTCCACAGATGCATTTTATTTCCATTGTTTGAGATGTTAAGTAGTCCTGTTTGGCAGCTTCACCAGGTTGACACCTTATTTTCAGGTATGCCTGGTGGTGCTTCTGGCATTCCTGATGAAGGGCTAATGCCCGAAACATCGACTCGCCTGATACTCCGATGCTGCTTGACCTGCTGTGCTTTTTCTGGCACCACGCTGTTTGACCCTGTTGCTCTTGCAATGCCCTCCTGCACTCTCCATTGAACCAGGTTGATCCCCTGGCTTGATGGTAACGGTTGAGTGGGGGATGTGCTGGACCATGAAGGTGTAGATTGCGCTGGAGTACCATTCTGCTGATGTTGGTAGCTCAAAGTGACTGCCCTGTTTCTTGTGTTGCTACATCTGTTCAAAATTTACCCACTTAGCATGGTGATGGTGTCACACAACATGATGGAGGGTATCCTCAATGTTAAGAGATGACTTTGACTCCATAAGGACTATGCGATGGTCACTCTTACGTATACAGTTGGTTCTGATGTAACCCATGTTTCTTCAATGCGAATTGGCTTTAACATAACTGAAGAAATTAGATCATTATTTGTCGAACCCGAACTTTCCTTACTGGTATTGGCTATAACATGACTCCAGCCCCATTAGTTTAAATAGCATGGCTATTGCGCAATATTCTTATAATGTGGGATTGCATGAGAATAGATCTATTGCGTTATATCAGAACTGACTGTACCACCATGGACAGGTGTATCTGCGGCAGTTGGGTTGGTGAGGATGATGTTAAGTACAATCCACAATGCCTCTGATCCTGCTGAAGAGCCCCCTGCCTCTGCTGCAGGAACCTTGGACCGGACCCTCCAACGGAGCTGAAGCCATCATATTGCTTCCAGGAGAGCAGAAAGAATCCACCAAATTGCTAACTCCAAGGCCATCCATCAAGGCCACTCCAGCCAATGCCAATGCCAGGAGACTATCTCAACTTTTGAGGATTGAGGGACCATCCAAATTCCTGGGGATCAAGGGACCGCCCAAGCTCCCAAGGACTGAGGGACTGTCCAAATTCCTGAGGATCAAGGGACTGTCCAAATACCCGAGGATTGAGATTGCAGCAGAATCTGGACCAGATGGGCCAATGGGCTGAGAAGTGGCAGACGGAGTTTAATTCAGATAAATGCAAGGGGCTGCATTTTGGGAAAGCAAATCTAAGCAGGACTTATACACTTAATGGTAAGGTCCTAGGGAGTGTTGCTGAACAGAAAGACCTTGGAGTGCAGGTTCATAGCTCCTTGAAAGTGGAGTCGCAAATAGATAGGATAGTGAAGAAAGTGTTTGGTATGCTTTCCTTTATTGGTCAGAGTATTGAGTACAGGAGTTGGGAGGTCATGTTGCGAATGTACAAGACATTGGTTAGGCCACTTTTGGAATATTGCGTGCAATTCTGGTCTCCTTCCTATCGGAAAGATGTTGTGAAACTTGAAAGGGTTCAGAAAAGATTTACAAGGATGTTGCCAGGGTTGGAGGATTTGAGCTACAGGGAGAGGCTGAACAGGCTGGGGCTGTTTTCCCTGGAGTGTTGGAGGCTGAGGGGTGACCTTATAGAGGTTTACAAAATCATGAGGGGCATGGATAGGATAAACAGACAAAGTCTTTTCCCTGGGGTCGGGGAGTCCAGAATAGAGGGCATAGGTTTAGGATGAGAGGGGAAAGATATAAAAGTGATCTAAGGGGCAACGTTTTCACACAAAGGATGGTACGTGAATGGAATGAGCTGCCAAAGGATATGGTGGAAGCTGGTACAATTGCAACAATTAAAAGGCATTTGGATGGTATATGAATAGGAAGAGTTTGGAGGGATATGGGCCGGGTGCTGGCAGGTGGGACTAGATTGGGTTGGGATATCTGGTTGGCATGGACGGGTTGGACCGAAAGGTCTGTTTCCATCTCTATAACTGAGGGACCATCCAAATGCCTGAGGATCGAGGGACCGTCCAAATTCCCGAGGACTGAGAGACCGTCCAAATTCCCGAGGACTGAGAGACCGTCCAAATTCCCAAGGACTGAGGGACCGTCTAAATTCCCGAGGAAATGCAATCACCTGCCACATTGTTCCAGCCACAACCTCCGTGGCCATGAGGAAACAGCTAGGATCTGTTGCCACAGCAGCTCCCTTCTTTCACCACAGCCACAGAAAAGAAGAAACAATGAATTTGATACGACAGGTAAGTGGAAAAATAAAAACGAAAGAAGGATGCAGTTGGCCGGGTGAGCTGGAGCAGATGGGTCCTGGAACCTGAACACTCCTTACCTTACTGCCACTGCAATCTTTGGCACAGGAGATCAGGCCCTTCCTCCTTCCAGCTCTAGCGGCATCAGGAGTTGGAAAAGAAACAAAAAATTAACTTTATATGAACTTGTCTCAAGTATTTCTTTTTATAATTACCGTAGTTAATATGGCACATGCATTATGGTGACTTATAAACTTTTCTTGCATTTTCATTGATATAAGTGACAATACTTTATAAACACCTGAGGGTGAGGGTACTACTTGCCATGGACCCAAACTAGCAGCAATGTCCTTTAGGTAAAACCTGAGAGACGGACAGTATTTGTCTTGATGGAAGTGGTCTGTTGCTTGCTCCACGCAATGGCTTCAGACTTCCAAATGTTTAGTTGGTGGGAGTTCCTGAGCATTGGCCTGACAATTTTGGAATGACTGATGGTTTGTGAGAGATGCTGATGAGCTCAATCTCGGTGTCATCAGCAAACATGTGGAAAGCCAGCGCCATATTTGAAACCAATCCAGCTTGGAGTAGCACATAAAGGGGAAATCGGAGTGGGCCAAGGAAGAGCATCTTACAAGTGATTCAATGGCTGCGTCTGGGTGAATTAGAATGGAACCAGGTGAGTTTAGTCCAGCCCATCTGCAAAATGATGGTGAGAAATTGAAAAGGATAGCTAGGAGACAGGTACATGAAAAACTGCTGACAGTGGTTTGTGTTGCCACAAAGCTTATGTCTCCTGGTTCAGTTCTGCACATCGGAGAGATGACTATTCTTCTGTCTTGTGGCAGCTTGTGGCCTGTAATTGTTTCCTTTACCTATGAATGACCACGATCTGTTTCAGTTGCTGCAGACTCTTTTGTTTACACATTGTTCATAATACGTGAGTACATCTCTCACAAGGACAGTCTATTCTTCATATGACTACTGTTATCATTGTTACCTCAATGAGTACAACACCATCTCATTACCCCATACATTCTCTTTGTGCTATGGACAGGTCCCAAAATGCATCAACAGGGATATCAGGAATCATTCCACTTCAAATTAGTTCACAGCTTGAGATGTTTTGAAGAGATATGATGAGGTGCTATATAAATGCAAGCCTTTTTTGTTCTTTAGTAGGATACTGCCAAACCTGAGAAACCATGCAGTTGGAAGAGATGTAACTATCCCATTTATGAATTGGTTTTGAAACGCTTCCACTTGCAGATAACAGCTCCAATATTTTGTTCTGACACTAGATTCGATAAGACCAGTGTGCTTGCCAAATTATGGGCAAACATTTCCTAGCGGGTCCAATTGCGTGATTTCTGGATGGGGAGACCTGTTGGAAGGAGGTAAGAGAGTACAGATTGCTATTCAGTCACACACCCGCACAATGTACTCACAGCTCACCTAGAGCTAATGGGCTGAGATTCAAGGAATGGCAGACTAGTATCTCAGACTTGCCCTCCCTCTGATGTCTGCAACATCCTGACTAGGCGCTTATTCCTCTCCACCACCCCCTCATGCCCCAACCTCCTGACATTGCCCACACACACTCTCAGCCACAAAATCCCCTTGGGGAGGCAGAGAAATTAAAAGGCAGCAGCAAGGGACAGTAACTGTAAGAAAGTCTCCTTCCCATCTCGAGTGATCAAAAACAGTTCAGTAACACTATTCTCACCTTCTAGCTGATAGAATTGACCAATCCAATCTGGCCAATTAACTGCCAGACAATCTACCCTCAATTAAATCATAGAGTCCCTACAGTGTGGAAGCAGGCCATTCGGCCCATCGAGTCTACACCGACCACTCTAAGGAGGATCCCACAGCAGACCCAAACACCTACCCTACCCTCGTAACTCAGCATTTTCCACAACTGTCCCACGTAGCCTCCATGTCCCTGGACTCTCATGGGCAATTTAGCATGGCTAATCCACCTCACTTTCACAGCCTTGGACAGTGGGAGGAAACCGTAACACCAGGAGGAAATCCATACAGACGTGAAGGGAATGTACAAACTCCACACAGACAGCCGACTGAGGGTGGAATCAAATCTGGGTCTCCCATGCTGTGAGACAGCAGTGCTAACCACTGAGCTGCAGAATTGTCAACAAAGTGATGGAAAGTGGGCACATTTTCAATAATACCTTCAGTTCAAACAGTCCAGTTTCAGCAGCAGATCTCAGCTCCAGAATTCATTGTTGCCTTGATCTAAACATGGCCAAAAGAGAGGTTAGAATATAATAGGGTACGCTTACATAAGGTGAGAGATGAGAGTGACTGGCCTTGACAGAAAGACCATCCTTAATCAAATGTGACACCAAGGAACCCTAGTAAAGCTGAAGTCAAGGGAGGGGGGAGCCTGGGTGGAATTATCCTTTGCATGATGGGAGTGGTATCAGCCTCCAAAAATATCAATCCTGAGATCATTGCCGGATTTTCCCGGGGCTACTCCATCAGTAAAATGCTTTCAGGTCAGGTGTGGGTATGTTGATGGATGATCCGTTTGTGACTCCTCAGATCTAGCCTGTGCCCAGACGCAGTCAGACCTGAACAACATTCAGGTTAAGGTTTTGATAAGCCATAAACAATCTTGATGCCATGTAAGTGAGAGGCAATGACCATCTCGAACAATAGAATATTGAACCATCTCCCTTCGGTGTTCAGTGACCTTGTTATCTCTGAATCCACCATCATCAACAGCTTGTGGGCTACTATTGACCAGAAACTCAACTGGACTCACCACATAAACACGGTGGTGACAACAGCAGGTTGGAATCTTAGAATACTGCAACAAGTAACTCATCCCCAGACTCCCCAAAGCCTATCCACCATCTACAAGGCACAAGCCAGGAGTGTGAGGGAATGCTCCCCACTTGCCTGGATGGCTGCAGGTCTCACAACACTCAAGAAGCTCCACACTCTCCAGGACAAAGCAGCCCGCTTGATTGGCACCACGTCCACAAACATCCATTCCCGCCATAACTGACGCACAGTGACAGTAGCGTGTACCATCTACAAGATGCACTGCAGCAGCTCACCAAGACTCGACCAACACCTCCTTCCAAATTCACGATCACTTAGAAGGGCCATATCAGCAGATGCCACCAACCTGCAAGTTCCCTTCCATGCCCCACACACATCATCCTGACTCGGAAATATACCGCTGTTCTAACGCTGCCACTGAGTCAAATTCCTGGAGCTCCCTCTCCAAAAGCAATTTGGATAAATGAAAACAATGCGAATAGTAAAGCTTCAATAACAAAACTCACCACCACCTCCTAAAGGGCAATTAAGAATAGACAATAAACGTTGGCTTTGCTGGTGAGGCTCAAATCTTATATTATAAAATCTCAGTGATCTCTTCCCTAATCAAGGCCCTTTCTAGCTTCCTGTTCCTCAACATTAACCAGTACAGTAGCTGTGGTCCTTCATTGACCACTGCATCAGCTCAGGGTAATGAACCTTGACTCTTCTCTGCTCCTGCTGCAGGTTGTATGTAGGGTTAGTATTGGATCAAGCAGGATTAATGTCGCTTAGTCAGTTATTACATTCTCTGTTCATTTCATCAGGAACTCCAGCAGCCACTCTACATTGGACTGTTGTGCCATTACTTACTTACTATGATTGTAAAAAACTATATTACGATACCATCACATCTCGCATGTTTTGCGCTGGTTTGGAAGAGGGTGGACGTGATGCTTGTCAGGTATTGTTAACATTCATCATGTGTAGTATGAACCCTTCCCCCTCACCCCTTCCTGGTTAAATCTCCACTCTGCACAAACATCAGCTATACCACCAAACAGAAGCAGAAGGAATGTTCCCGTTAGTTTTGGTGACAGCGTGTAATCAGGCAGCTTGCTCACTCTGCTGATTGAAATGGTAAGAAATTTGGAAAAGATGACCTTTGGATGTTCACAGATTGTGAACTGCGTGTGCTGATGTAGGGAGCAGAGTGTAAGGAGAGTGAATTCATTAAAACATGGAAACATAGAAAATAGCTGCAGGAGTAGGCCATTCAGCCCTTCAAGCCTGCACCACCATTCAATATGATCATGGCTGATCATGCAATCTCAGTATCCCATTCCTACCCTCTCCCCATTCGCCTTGATTCCTTTAGCTGCAAGGGCCAGCTCCCTCTTGAATATGTGTAAAGAACTGGCCCTAACAGCTTCCTATGGGAGAGAATTCCACAGGTTCACAACTCTCTGAATGAAGAAATTCTTCGTCATCTTAGTCCTGAATGGCTTACCCCTTCGTCTTAGACTGTAGCCCCTCCTTCTGGACTTCCCCAACACCAGGAACATTCTTCTTCATCTAATCCATCCATGCATGAAATCCAGTGAGTACAAGCCCAGTCGATACAGTCTTTCTTCATATGTCAGTCCTGCCCTCCCGGGAGTCAGTCTGGTGAACATTTGTTGGACTCCCTCAATGACAAAAATGTCCTTTCTCAGACTCGGAGACCAAAACTGCACACAACACTCAAGCTCACCAAGGCCCTTTATAACTGCAGCAAGACATCCTTACTCCGATATTCACATACTCTGACTATGAAGGCCAGCATGCCATTAACTTTCCTCACCACCTGCTGCAACTACATGCCAACCCTCAGCGACTGTTCCACCATGACACCCAGGTCTCGTAGCACCTCACCTTTTCCTAAATTGCCACCATTCACATAATGATCTTCCCTTCTGTTTTTGCGATCAAAGAACCTACCCCCTCAATTGAATGAGGCCTTGGTTTCTCTCCAAGCTAGAGGTATGAGTGGCTTGATGGGTGGAGGAGAAATCTGCAATTTCCAAGCTAAAATAAGGTTGCTTCCCCTCCTTTAAAGTGAATGCTCCCATTTGGATTCTTTAAAGAATATATTCCCTTAGTAAAAGTGTGTGCACAACAGCTCCTTTACAGAAGGAAGGGCTATGGCCTGAGTGAAGGAAGTGCCGTATCCATAAATGAGTGTAGCTGCATGAAGCTTCACAAAGACATAGCATGAATTACAATGAAAAGAATGAAGGAAGATGACTTAATAGGACATTTTGTATAACCTTAGACTTCACAAAATGTTGCACAACTAGATCGGTACTTAAGGAGTGCAGGTACATGTGTAGTGTAGGATAGTCTGCCATTAATTTGTTTCAGATAAATGCAAGGTGCTGCATTTTGGGAAAGCAAATCTTAGCAGGACTTATACACTTAATGGTAAGGTCCTAGGGAGTGTTGCTGAACAAAGAGACCTTGGAGTACAGGTTCATAGCTTCTTCAAAGTGGAGTCGCAGGTGGATAGGATAGTGAAGAAGGCGTTTGGTATGCTTTCTTTTATCGGTCAGAGTATTGAGTACAGGAGTTGGGAGGTCATGTTG
>NC_057721.1:70330620-70342898 GCF_004010195.1 Chiloscyllium plagiosum | reverse complement strand
GGAAGTGGTGGAGGCTGGTACAATTGCAACATTTAAGAGGCATTTGGATGGGTATATGAATAGGAAGGGTTTGGAGGGATATGGGCCGGGTGCTGGCAGGTGGGTTTGGATTGGGTTGGGAATCTGATCGGCATGGACGGGTTGGACCAAAGGGTCTGTTTCCATGCTGTACATCCCTATGACTGTATGACTCTACAATATGATTGCTCAAAAAATATATGGACGGCACAGTGGCACATTGTTGCCTCACAACGCCAGAGACCCGGGTTCATTTCCTGCCACAGGCAACTGTCTGTGTAATTTGCACATTCTCCCCGTGTCTACATGGGTTTCCTCCGGGTGCTACGGTTTCCTCCCACAGTCCAAACATGTGCAGGTTAGGTGAGTTGGCCACGCTAAATTACCTGTAGTGTTAAGTGAAGGGGTAAATGTCGGGCAATTTGTCTGGGTGGCTTGCTTTTTAGAGGGTCGGTGTGGACTAGTTGGGCCGATGGGCCTTTGTCCACACTGTAAGTAATCTAATCTAATCTTAACGTGGAAGTTGAGGGATAAATGTTGTCTGGGAGAATTGTTCTTCTTTGAATAATCTTGTAGGTTCATTGAAGTTCACTTGAGAAGGAAAACTTGACCTTGTTTTAACTCTCATCTGAAAGAGAAACCTCCAACAAAGTAGCACTCCCTCAGAACAAAAGTGCTGGGTTGAACTATGCACTACCATCACTGGAGTGAGGCTTAAACACTTGGCCTTCTAATATTGGTCATTGACTTCATGTTTCTCTGGCCATAGTGAATGAGGGTCCTTTCTTTATTTCTGATCTATGAGGGCCTTATGTTATGCCTGCACTTTGTGAAATTTCTGTGACCTGTCCAGCAGACTCTTGGTCCAACATTGAAAATAATAAATCCCTATGCCTATCATCTGTGAGGTCAATCTATTGACTGTCTGTGTCCCATATTTGATTAGATTTATTGTAGTCACATGCATCTAATTAGAGTGAAAAATTTTGTTTTGTGTGCAGTGCAGGCAGATCATAAGAAAGACTACAGATTATAGGGTGATTGAACAGGGTGAGGCTTACAAAGTTACAGCTGTACGAAAAGCAAGATCAATACTAAATTTGAAATTTGAGCGGTTCATTTGGCAATCTAATAATAGGGGGGAAGAAGCTGTTCTTGAACCTGTTGAATTATGTGTTTAAGTTTCTGTACCTACTGCCTGACTGGAGAGGTTGAAAGAGATTATAACTGGGGTGGGAGGGGTCTTTGATGATGGTAGCTGCTCTTCTGCAGCAACAAGAAGTGTAGATGGAATCAATGGATGGGAGGTGTGGCTTGTGTGATGGACTGGGCTGTGTTCACAACTTTCTCTAGTTTCTCCTGGTCTTGCGAAGAGCAGTTGCCGCACCATGCTGCGATGTATCCAGATAGAATGCTTCCAATGGTACATCTGTCAAAGTTGGTCAGGGTCCATATAATGCCTTTGATAGTTCGAACAGCATAAACATTTAGTCCTGTGGAAATTTTCGTAGGAATAGGAAGAGTTTTCCTTTGAAGTTGTCTGTAGGTCAACAAAAATCTCTGCCATTAAGAACTTGTTTGCCACAAGTTGCTTTCCAGTAGGAAACAGTACTGCAGGAAAGAGGGCTAAACAACATTCGAATGGGCAAATGGTGCCCTCCCCAGGATGAGCAAAGAAAGCAAGGAAGCAAGATGTCTCCCAGAAAAGATCTCTCTGAATATAACAACTTAATTGGGGAATGACAGTCTAATTTTAAACGTTGAGGCTAATGCATTATTACAAAGGCATAACTTTGGAGTGAAGGGGTACATTTAGTGTTAGACGTAAATACGTGCTGCTGAAGGGCTTATGCTTGAAAAGTCAACTCTCCTGTTCCTCGGATGCTGCCTGACCAGCTGTGTTTTTCCAGCGCCACACTTTTTGACTCTAATCTCCAGCATTTGCAGTCCTCACTTTCTCCTTGTAAATTCATTCTTTCAAGGTTTCTGTATTTGATATTTTAAATTGAGTCCTTTCACATGGAAAATCTTTTGAGACCTTTCATTAGGTTTTCAAGTGAACTCAGAGCGTACCATCTTTGAAGTGAGCTATCAGAGTTTGTACTCTAGTGTATAATTGGTAAGGGTCCTGCAGCATCTAAGGATCTCCCTGAGGCATTGATGAGAGAGTGAATTGGATCAAGGACAGACCCATTTTGCTTGCTTCTTGTACAGGACATGAACCTAAATCCACTGGGTTCTGCTACAAATTATGCACGCTCCACCTAAGCCCCTCCTCTGCTACATCCCACCCACTCCCACAGTTGATGCATCCTTGCACGCATAATTGTCAAATTTTACAGCAAGGATGGAGGCCATTCAGCCAAGTGTAATTTTCTATTGGAACTTATCCATCCTAATGCACTTTCCATCTGTTAATCTAGGATGCAATCCGCCAAGTGTAATTTGGTTAAATGAGATAATAGTTTCTGCCTCTTCCATTCTTTCAGGCACTGAGTTCTAGACTCTCCACTAAACACGCACGGGTCTGAGGGGACTTGGCAGGGGTAGTTGTGGAAAGATTGTTTCCCTGTGTTGGAGAGTCTAGGGCCAAAGAGCATAATCTGCAAACAAGGAGTCACACATTTAAGATACAGATGAGGAAGAATTCCTTTTCTCAGAGGATTGTGACAGTGTGGGACTCTTTACCACAGAGGGCTGTTGAGGCTGGTTTGTTAAGTATGTTCAACGCTGAGATAGACAGAATTTTAGTGAGTAAGGGAATCATGGGGAAAAGGGAGGAAAGTTGAGCATTATCAGATCAGCCATGATCCCATTGAAAGGTGGAGCAGACTTGTTGGGCTGAATGGACTACCTCATGGTCAGTATCCTTTAGATAAAAAAAACTCTCAAAGCTCCTCAAGGTTTCACAGTTACTCAGAGAAAACTCTGGACATCAATACGTTGAAGTCATTCTGCCTCTAATAATAATGTACTGCTCTTTCTAAAGAACTAAGGAGAGGCATTGAGGGTTATGAGACAGTGTGGTCTGCAGATGCTGGAGATTAGAATTGAGAGTGTGTTGGTGAAAACGCGCAGCAGGTCAGGCAGCATCCGAGGAGCAGGAGAATCGACGTTTCGGGCTGGAGCCCTTCATCAGAAATGGCTTTTTATCACTTTGTACCCTCAGCAGTCACGGGTCCAGTGTCAGGGACAGCCCAGTAGATCTAGAGTAAGGATCATTCATACTCCATTATGAAATACTGCCTCAGAAAATGCAGTACAAACATAAATACAATATATGGAATACACCTACAAAATGGCACTTTATCACAAAATTATTACAGGTGCAGAAGGAGGCCATTTGGCCCATCATATCTCCATCAGCTCTATTATCTAGTCCAGCTCTCTTATGAGTGCCAATCTCCTGCCTTTTCCCTATATACCTGCACACCATTTCTATCCAAATAAATATCCAATGTCCACTTGAATACCACAACTGAACGTGTCTCCATCACATTTCCAGGGACTGCATTCCATTCCCTAACTACTACTGTGTGAAAAAAGCTTTTCTCTCACACACAATTGCTTTATTTCCACATCACTTTAAATCTACGCTTTCTCGTTCTTGTTTCACTTATGAGAAGCTTCACCCTAGCTACTCTGTCCAACCCTCCTCATGGCAACACTGCACTTCCATGGCAACTATCTTATACGGTCCATGACTGAGGTCAAGAAATAAAGCAAGACTGAGCACATTGGTCCCATCCTCATTTGGAATTGAATCCATGGTGCCTGCCATAACCAGCTGATCAACGGGGCCATTGTTTCTTCAGTAGGTAGTTACTGAATTATAAATATCTAAGTTAAACTGTTCTGCATTGCAAAAATATTTTCTTTTTGTGACACAGGGTGACAGTGGTGGCCCTCTGATTGCAAAGCAGAAGTCATTGTTGTGGTTAGTTGGCATCACAAGCTGGGGATACGGATGCGCCAGAGTAGGAAAACCAGGAGTGTACGTGAGGGTCACAACATTTTTGGACTGGATTTATCTGCAACTGAAGGCAAGTGAAATGTATTGATGTGGACCAGATTATCTGAGAATTGGACTCTTGGCAGTGTGGAGGAACAGAGGGATCTTGGGGTCCATGTCCATAGATCCCTCAAAGACAGGGTTGTTAAGAAGGCGTATGTTGTGTTTGCTTTCAAAGAACATAGAAAAGTACAGCACAGAACAGGCTCTTCGGCCCACAATGTCATGCCAAGGATTATTCCTAAATTTGCACAGTGATTGAGTTTAAGAGCCACGTAGTTATGCTGCAGTTCTGGTTAGACCATACTTGGAATATTATGTTCAGTTCTGGTTGCCTTATCAGGAGATTTGCCAGGATGTTGTCTGGACTGGAAGGGATATCTTATGAAGAAAGGTTGAGCGAGCTAGGGCCTTTCTTATTGGAGTGAAGAAGAATGAGAGGTGACTTGATAGAGGTGTACACAATGTTGAGAGGCATAGATAGAGTGGGTAGACAGAGACATTTTTTCCATGGCAGAAATGTCTATCATGAGGGGGCATAATTATAAAATAACTGAGGAACATTTAGGGGAGAGGTCAGAGAGGTTCTTTACGCTGAGAGTGGTGGGTGCGTGGAATGCATTGCCAGCAATGGTAGTAGAATCAGATACGTTAGGGACATGTAAGCACTCTTAGATAGACACATGCAAGTTAGTACAATGAGGGTATGTAAATTAGTCTGATCTTAGAGTAGGACAAAAGGCCGGCATAACATCGAGGACCGAAGGACCTGTACTGAGCTGTACTGTTCTCTGTTCTATGTCATAGAGTCATAGAGATGTACAACATGGAAACAGACCCTTCAGTCCAACCCGTCCATGCCAACAAGAGATCCTAACCCAATCTAGTCCCACCTGCCAGCACCTGGCCCATATCCCTCCAAACCCTTCCTATTCAGATACCCATCCAGATGCCTTTTAAATGCTGTAATTGTACCAATGTTAACCACTTCCTCTGGCAGCTCATTTCATACACGCACTACCCTTTGTGTGAAAACGTTGACCCTTAGGTCCCTTTTATACCTTTCCCCTCTCACCATAAAACTATGCCCTCTAGCTGTGGACTTCCACTACCACAGGGAAAAGACTTTGTCTGTTTATCCTATCCATGCCCCTCATGATTTTATAAACCTCTATGAAGTCACCCCTCAGCCTCTGACACTCCAGGGAAAACAGCCCCAGCCTGATCAGCCTCTCCCTAGCTCAAATCCTCCAACCCTGGCAACATCCTTGTAAATCTTTTCTGAACCTTTTCAAGTTTCACAACATCCTTCTGATAAATGTTCTATGAAATTTTTCCTTTCTTCTTCTGTTGTCTGATGCCCTCTCCGATCGATGCAAGCAATGATTACAACCCGTACTGTTGCTGCAATCATCTTCTTTGTTTATCTCTCAGTTTAACACTGCAACTTAAATTGACATCAGGTTACAAACAAAGCTGCCTCAGACTCATTAAGGGACTGAGGTAATACCTGCAGTGATGGGGAATACCTGGGAAGGCTCCAGTCACTCAGATGGATCTGTGCTTCTTTTCTGAACTCTGAACTCCTGCTTATGCGATGGTTGTTTCGAGGATATGCTGCCAATAGCTTGAAACCATATTTTTAAGTATTTTCTCTTGAAATTTTCAGGAAACCCGACTCATGTCAAGGTCGCTTGTGACTCTAAAATCATCCATCCAAGAGACGTCTATTTCATTGTCCTCCCTTCTATCTTTAATGTAATAGCCTTGATAACCATAAGGATCAAGCAGGCTTTTAGCAGCTTTGATCACCAGATTCCTGCTGAACCAGAGGGGCCTGGTTTTGCCTTGTGCTATTGTTCCTGTGAAATTCATAGCATTCCTACATATGGAAGCTGACCCTCAGATCCATACCACCTCTCTGAAGAGCATCCCGCCCAGACCCACCCCATCCCTGCATTTCCCACAGCTACGTCATCTAGCCAGCACATCCCTGAACACTACGGGCAATTCAGCACAGTCAATTCACCTGACCTGCACATCTTTGGATTGTGGGAAGAAACTGGAGCATCCGGAGGAAACCTACGTAGACATGGGGAGAATGTGCAATCTCCACATAGACAATTGCCCGAAGGTGTAATTGAACGTGGGTCCCTGCTGCTGTGAGGCAGCAGTGTTAATATTGTGCTGCCCCCAACTTAGCAAACTTTTTTCCCATTATCCTTGTTAACCATTCTGGTACAGTTCAGGAAGATATAGTCACACTTCTACAGAGAAATGACAAAAGCTGAGCCATTGCCTCATGGGTTCCGTGTACTTTCCAATGTCAAGTGTGGCTATTTAGACATGTGTGAACCTGGGTATGAATGTAGACAGGTTATGTGATAATACTGGGGCAATAGGGTTATGGAGGGGAAAACCGATCACAATTGAGTTCAGGGACAAATTACTGCAAATGCTGGGGACCAGAGTGGGTCATACAACATCCATGGAGAGAGAGCAAGCTAACTTCATCAGAGCTGATGAAGGGTCATCTAGACTCAAAACGTTAGCTTTCTCTGTCTCCATGGATATTGTCTGACCCCTAGTGATCGCCAACATTTGTTGTCGTGAGTTCACAATTGAGTTTAATCTTGTTTTAGTTCCAAAGCCTACATTGTTACTGTGATTTGGTTTGTTGGACTCTTATAGATTTAAGACTGAGTGTTTAAGAAAAGGCAAAACCTGCATTTTCAGATGGCCTTTCCTAACCACTGGATATGCTAAATGCCTCTTCACTTACTTTGCTGTTACTACTATAGCCACATTTGAAAAGTGAGGAATTTTAGGTTTTGCAGGTTGTTGGTGAGACCTCAGCTGGAGTTCTGTGTGCACTTCTAGCTGCTCTGTTATAGGAAGGATATTTTTAAACTGGAGAGGGTTCAGAAAAGATTTACCAGGATGTTTCTGGGAATGGAGGGTTTGAGATATAAAAATAGACTGAAGGGATTGGGACTTTTTTTTAACTGAAGCATAGGAGGTTGAGGGGGGACCTTAATGAGGTCTATAAAATCATGAGGTGCATAGGGGAGGTGATTGACAATAATCTTTTCCCTATGGTGAGGCTGTTGAAAGTTTGGGGGGCATATTTTTAAAGTGACAGGAGAAAGATTTGAAAAATGCATGAGGGGCAACTTTTTTATATAAAGAGTGGTTTGGTGTGGAATGAACTGCCAGAGGAAGAGGTGGAGGAGGTACAGTTACAATGTTTAAAATACATTTCGGTACATTCATGAATAGGAAAGGTTTGGAGGGATATGGGTCAAGCGCAGGCAGATGAAATGAGTTTAGTTTGGGAACATGGTCAGTGTGGATGGTTGGACCGAAGGGTCTGTTTCCGCGCTGTATGACTCTATGGTCCTATCTTTCAGTCAATATGTGCAAGGCAAGAGCTTTAGAAGAAGGGTCACTGGACCTTAAACATTAACTTTGCTTTCTCACTACAGATGCTGCTCGACCTGCTGAGTTTCTCCAGCAATTTCTATTTTTGCTTCTGATTCCTAGCATCCCTAGTTCTTTGTTTTGTTTTAGTTGCTCTGAATGACTGAGCTGTGTTTCCAGCTGTTTTAAAAGTTATGAGATATCTTGTCACCTTTTTGTTCTCCCTAACCCACACTCACCTAAATTATATTTTGCTAAATCAAAATTAATTATGTGAATTGATCAAAATCTACACAATAGGCTGCATTGGTAAACTGACCTGAGCATAGTTCACAGTCAGCCTGGCCTTGTACCTCTCAACATTAACCTCGTCCGACCTATAGAGATCTCTAATTTCCACCCATTTTGGTGCTTTCCACTTCCATGATATATATTGGTTGACGTGCCATCAGGATTCTAGACCCAAAGCTTTGGAATGCCTCCTTTGCTGCTCGATTCTCTCCTACTTTTGGATGTCCCTTGAAACTTATCTCTTCGACTAAATGTCTACCTCTTAAAGGCAATTAAATTTTAAATGTTTTTTCATCATCCTCCCATTAAGCAACTTCAATCAATATTCAAGCAACGTTAACTCCTATGTCTTATGATCTTATGGTAATATTACAGGTGCTATGTAAACCAATTTAAGGCAAGGTATGGTCATATCTGAATGTCCAGACTTACATGACTTACTTATATCTCTCTGAAATGGGAGAGGTCCCTTACTGAAGTATTCAGAGTAGAACACAGGTCAACTGAAATTTAAATCTGATTAATTTTAAGCAAAGTATTGCAGCTGCTGCAATAAACATAAGAAGGTGCTGGGGGAACTCAGCAAGTCTGGCAGCATCTGTGGAAAGACAAATATTGCTGATCACCTGATATCTTTACATTGATGATCCTCATTTCGCTTATTATGTAATTGTCTAATTTCAGAAATACCGCTGACGATGGACAAGATTAGAAATGACTGTTTTTTTTGAGAAGATAAAGAAAGGACAAGTGTGAAGCTCCTTGATGCTTCTTTCTTACTGCTGTGATGTACAATTCCCTGCGACAATTTGAGAAGCTCCCTTATTATACCAGCAACCCTCTCCATACTCTCCCAATTTGCTTAATGGATTTCTCTGATAGTATACAAAAACCTCACTTTTAAGAGAGAGGATAAGATTGATGACTTGCTGAGAAGATTTGGAGAAGAAATATAGCTTCCTGATCCAAATAGTGATGGCGTACATATTGCGCTGGTTAGATACAGCTCTGTAAGGAAACCATTCAGTGTACAGATTGTCATATTGTTGAATGACTCTGAAGCAAAGTTCAGCAATGTCAGCTGATTCATTGATTGAGTGAATACTAAAGGAAATGACCTATTGAAATGACTGCAGCTGCTGAAGACCTTTTATAAAACGTAGCCAATTGAATCTGTGGTTCAGATTATCAACAGGGATACCCGAAAAGTATGATTCATTTACCTTCTTGTACAGAATATTGGTGGCACCACTGCTTACAACAAATTTAAATGAATCCATAGGAATTAAGAACTCCTGAGTTGAATGCAGAGTTGGGAAAATTCCTGTCTCCGCAAACTCAACACGGAGGGGGAGATGCTTTGGATTTTAGTTTCGGTTGTGCGGGTGGGACCATAACTCAAGTCGGGCCCAATGCCCCTGGAAAGAGTTCTAGGGGGTTCCGGGTGTAATAGCAGGCATTCTTAAAAGGCCTTCCTTGTTAAAAAAGAACAATACAGAACAGTCTCTCAACTCTTCAACACCCACACCCCCCACACACGCCTCATGCCCAATCCATGTCAACTTGTGCCCTTGCATCATTTGTCCCATGGCCCTTTACAGTGACTATGCCAACTCATGCCAATTGAGGCCCCTAAACCTTCACCCTTTGCCCTGCACCTTCCACGCTAACTCACCCATTATCTACCATGAACAGATATCAAGACCTAGCCTAAGGTGAAATTATAAGTGTCCACTGATGAAATGACTTTTAGAAAAAAACTTTTATTTATAAAAAAGCTACTCACTACATTTAGATTTCTTCAACCACTTAATCTCTGATAACGACACATATTTGTATTTCTAGCCCTACTTCAAAGATTTTTTAAGGTCTTGGAGCTATCAATCAGACAGTGAATGCTGAACAGGCTATTTTTCCCTGGAGTGTCAGAGGCTAAGGGGTGACCTTATGGAGGTTTATAAAACCATGAGGGCCATGGATATGGTGAATAACCAACTCTATTCCTAGGGTTGGAGAGTCCCAAAATAGAAGGCATAAGTTTAAAACGAGAGGTGAATGATTTAAAAGGGATGTAAGGGGCATCTTTTTCATGCAGAGGGTGGTGTGCGTATGATGGAGACTGGTACAATTACAACATTTAAATGGTACCCATCTAGATGGGTATGTGAACAGGAGGGGTTTAGAGGGATATGGGCCAAATACTGTAAAATGGGACTGGATTTTTTTTTTAATTGTTAAATAGATATTTTTATTAGAAATTTAACATTTTTACAAGTTTACAAAAATAAACAAAACTCTCAGATATAAACATTGATATACAATTAGCTCAAATATACAATAGCCAAAATTTGACAAAAAAAAAACAAAACAACAAAAAAAACAAAAAAAAAAACAAACAGACAAAACTCAACTATCTACTAATCTAACCTACAACTAACCAGAGTGTATATTTAAGTCTCTTACATGCTCGGAATGTGTTAACATCAGATGTAATAAAACGCGTATTCGTGCGGGATTCCTCCCCCGAGAGGCCGCGGACCAGCCAGGTCCATAGTCTCAATTAGATAAAAGCCCTTGTTAGGATAGCCAAAATATCTGTATTTATGTAATTCAAAAAGGGCTACCATATTTTATAAAATAATTCGGTCTTTCGGTACACCATATTTGTAAGGAAGTCAAGGGGAATACATTCCATAATTAATCTGTGCCAATTTGAAAGTCCAGGGGGGCCCTCAGCCGCCCAGTTCACCAAAATATTTTTCCTTGCACAGAAAGAAAGAATAGAAAATAGTCTCTCCCCGTACGTGTCCAGGGAGGGAAAGTTCGAAAAGCCCAAGAGGAGAGATACGGGGTCCACTTTAATTTCCGTTCCTAAAATTTCTATCAGGGTACTTGCTACTTTAGTCCAATATCCACGGATCTTATGACAGGTCCATAAGCAATATACAAGAGTGCCCACCTCTATTTTGCATTTAGGACACATTGGAGATGCTCCTGCCTTAAATTTTGCCAATCGAACCGGTGCTATATGGGCCCTATGAAGTATCTTCAGCTGGATAGCCTGGGTTCTGTTACAAATAGTAATTCTTCTAGCATTTTCCCAGATATCATTCCACATTTCTGTGGAGATTTCTAGTCCCAGATCCTGATCCCATGTTTTAAGCAGATTATCCATATCTCCCGATACTTCATCATGTAGCAAATGATAAATATTACTGACGGAAGATACCCCCACTGGTCGTAGGACACTACATTCTCTATCGGATTTATAAAGACTATCTAATAACGTAGTCTTCTTCTGTATAAAATCTAGAATTTGGAAGTATCGAAAGAGGTCTCCATTGGGTAATCCGAATTTCTCACGCAGCTGTCCGAAAGACATCAGGACCCCATCTTTAAATAAATCCCCAAGACATGAGATACCCCTGGATCTCCAGAGTTTAAAAGTGGCATCTGTTAACCCCGGTTGGAATCCCCATGCTCCCACTATCGGTGCATAGGGGGATGTTTTATGTGAATTACCCTCATTTTGCCGCATTATATTCCAAGCCTTGATTGTATTCAGTATTATAGGGTTTTTACAGTGATCTGTAATGATCTTCCTCTTGTCTGAGAATAAAAGGTTAATAAGTGGGTATTTTACTTGAGAAGCCTCGATGTCCAACCAGATTGATTGTGGATCAGACAAAACCCAATCAGCTATATAACTTAATAGGGAACTTAATTGATATTTCCTAAAATCTGGGAAATCCAATCCACCCCTTGCCTGTGGAAGCTGTAGCTTCTTCAGCTTAATAAGGGGCCGCCTATGGTTCCAGATAAAGGAACTCAGCCAGCCGTATAATTTACATAAAGCTGTCCTCGGCAGCATCACCGGAAGCACTCTCATAGGATATAGGAGACGGGGCAGGATATTCATTTTGATTAATGCTATTCTACCCAGCCAGGAAATTGGCAGGTCTCCCCATCGCTGGAGGTCCTGCCTTATCCTTTCCAATAAATACACAAAATTAGCCTTATACAACTGACAAAATACTGGAGTAATAAAAATGCCTAAATATAAGAAACCCTCCAGGGACCAGCGAAAGGGAAAAAGGGAACCGTCCGCTAAGCGGGGTATCACAGCAAGGCCACACATTGGCATAGCCTCCGATTTTGAAAAATTAATTTTATAGCCTGAGAATGCACTAAATGTATTAATAACTTGGATTAAGCGAGGTATGGACATCAAAGGGTTACTGAGGAATAGAAGAACATCATCTGCATAAAGGGTAATTTTATGTTTACCTGTACCAATCCTTGGGGCCACTATATTAGGATCAGCTCGTATAGCTTCTGCTAGTGGTTCAATTATTAGCGTGAATAACAATGGCGAGAGGGGACATCCCTGACGGCAGCCACTACCCACACTGAAGCTATCCGAGCCTAATCCATTGGTAACCACAACTGCTTTAGGATCACTATACAATGTTGAGACCCATTTGGTAAACACCTGTCCAACACCAAACCTCTCCAATGTGTAAAACAAATATCACCA
>NC_057721.1:70322032-70328698 GCF_004010195.1 Chiloscyllium plagiosum | reverse complement strand
GGGGGGGGGGGGGGGAGAAAATCAAATCCCTCTCCCCTCCCCCCATAATAATATTAAGCAATAAGGTAAGAAAAAAAAGGGAGGGGATATAAACCAAAGCAGCGGGGGGGGGGGGGGGGGGGTGGAAGGCAGACCAACATCCATTATGTACTACCGTTTATCTAAGGGAGTCCAAGAATTCCTTAGCCTTTTCTGGTGATCCAAAGTTATGTACAGATCCTTCATGGTTAAAGCGTAACATCGCTGGGTAGCGTAAGGGGTACGTTTAAGTCCCTTAAACGCTTCTTCGCCTTGTCGAATGCCTTCCTCTTTCGAACCAGATCTTTGTAGATCATAGCTTGGGGGTCTTTTCCGAGATTTCTAGAGGCTTCTAGGAGTATCTGCCTCTCCCTGTAGCTCTGCAGCCGGAACAGGACCGGGCGTGGGCGCTGGTTCGAGCCGGGCCCGCGTATTCCGAGCCGGTAGGCCCATTCCACCCTTACCTGGCCTGGTCCAGCTTGCAGATTTAAAAGTTGTGGCAGCCACTGCTCCAGGAATGCTGTAAGCTGGCCTTCCTCTTCCCGTTCGGGAAGGCCCAGCAAACGAATATTTTTTCGACGACCTCGATTATCGCGGTCGTCAATATGATTTTCCAAGGTCCGGACTCGCTGCTCGCGAGTCCGGACCTGATCCACGGCCGATTGAGCGGTTGTCTCTGAGGTCGCGGCCTTTAGCTCCGCCCCTCCGACTCGGCGTTGAATTTCTTCAATTTCACGGTCGTGCTTCTGCAGCGCGGCCGAGAGCGACTCCCAACGATTTCTGGATTCGACGATAAAGGCATCGATCTTCGAGTCAAGCTTGGAAAGCATTTCTGCAAGGCTTGTTACTGTTGTAAGTCCCCCGGTGTGGCTGTGGACGCCTCTGCTGCAGCTGTAGAGTGTGGGGGAGGGGTTCCTGCTTGCTGAGAGCTGCGGGCTCCCTTCCCTTTAGTCATTTTAACTTAGGATTAAGTTGTTTAAATGTAATATTGCACAACTAATTGAGTTACTAAACTATTATAAATGATTTATAAATGATTTGGTGAGCTTGGTAGGGGGTAGGTGACCCACTGTGCCCAAGTCTTGGGAGGAGCACTATAGACTAAGTCTTACTGGGTCGCCGCCATCTTGGATCCCCCAAAATGGGACTAGATTTATTTAGGATATCAGTTTGGCATGGATGAGCTGGACCAAAGGGTCTGTTTCATGCTGTACAGCTCTATGACTCAATGACTTATGACAGGTAATCCACTGTGAGATAGATCATACAATTAGTCATGCAGCACAAATCCTTTAATGATAACCAACCCTCATGTTATGTCAACGCACAGAAACTCAGGAGCAGGAGGGGGCCATTGGACTGATCGAACCGTCTCTACAATTCTATTAATCATGGCTGATCATCTATCTCTGTTGTAGGCAAAAGAAAATACAACTTTAGCAGGGAACCAGACGTAGTTTATTGAGTAAAAAGCTTTCAGGAGAAGCATGTGACCTCAACATGTGTCGAAACCAGCTTCTCAATAGTTACACGGTGCAGCTATCTTTTATGTTTTCCTAGTCACGTACACACAGTTACACATTCCTGTGAGCCAAACAAATGCTGCCTTCTGATACTGTAACAATAGTCAAAAATTCCGTGTGTCTTGATTTGGCGTTTTTCTTGGTAACAGGCAAAAACTTATCTTGCTTGTTCCTGCAAAGTCATGCTGGTCAGCATTTTTAGCAGCCATTAATCAATCATCCCAGCATTCTCTACAAATTTAGTCAACAATCCCAGCATGCTCTGCTTCAGTCCCCCATAATGGTCAGAGGCCATGGTCAACTATGGACTCAATACCACTTACAGCCATACTTCAAGTGCCTCTTTGTCCCCTATCGAGGGATGTTCCATATGAATGCTGGCACCCGGCGTAACCCTTGCCGTCAAAACTTTACTGCATTAGTTAAAGAGCCATAATAAGACAATGTGCAATTACATTCACAATGAGGACAGTAAATGCCTGCAAAAGATACGAGTCCCATGAGTTACCTAGTAGCCAACCTAGCCATCCCGATGGGTTATAATTTTGGAATTGTTTCCCTTCCTGCTGTATCTTATCAGCCTCTAGGCGTATGTGATCTGCTAGGTTAGTTATATTGTCCGAAGTGTCTGGAACATAGGTGCAGCACCCGGGGTCAATAACAACGCAGGTACCACCCTGTGCCTCTTGCAATTAGTCAAGGGTCAGCCAGTTCTGCAAAGGAACAGGAGTGTCATTTTTGTTTTCTCGCTACCAATATAGCTCACTATCATTGATTTTTTTATAAATATTTTTATTGAAAAGAAAAATGTTTTTAAGTTTCTTATAAAATTACAACACTAATACAAAATAGTGTAATCATTTTACAGCATAATGACTATCAATATAAAAAAACTAACTACTAATCCACTCTACAAACTACCATAATACAAAATAAAATATAAGAAAAAAAACTATATATTAAAAAAACACCACAGTATAATAATAACTAACAATAATAGAAATAAAAGGAAAAAGTAAATAAATAAGCACTCAAAGTAAAATTATATCAAGTCATAACAAAACCTGTATTTATACAGGATTCTTCATCCCGGGGCCCTCGAACCGACTGACATAGTCCTCATGGCTAAACAAGGCCCTAGACAGTATGCATCGGTGTAGCTCAGGAAGGACCGCCATCTTCTATAAAACAATTCCCTTTTTTGGTGCACCATATTCGTAAGGATGTCTAGAGGGATATGTTCCATAACTATCCTATGCCAATTTGAAAGTCCAGGGAGACGTTCGGACACCTAGCCTGCTAATATAAAGGAGAGGATAGAAAATAATTTCTTCCCATATCCATCTAGAGAGGGAAGATTTGAAGAGCCCAAAAGGAGAGACATTGGGTCTAACCCAATCTCCGTTCTCAAAATCTTTGCCAAGGCATTCGCTTCTCTGTCCACAAACAATGAGTGAGAGTACCGACTTCAATTTTACATTTAGGACACATTGGAGACACTCCTGCCTTAAACTTTCCAAGCTGCTCTGGTGATATATGGGCTCTATGAAGTAACTTCAATTGAATAGCTTGACTCCTATTATAGATAGAGATCTTCCTGGCATTTTCCCAGATGTCCTCCCACATCTCTAAGGAGATTCTTGAGTCCAGGTTTTATATAGCCGTTCCATGTCCTTCAACCCATTGCTACATAGAGCGTGATAGAGAGTACTGAACAAGGGTGCACCCATTGGCCGAAGCACTCTCCTTTCCATGTCTGCTTTATAAGGATTGGTCATCAGTGTGTTTTTTTTGTACAAAGTCTCGTACTTGAAAATATCGAAAGAGATCCTTACTAGGCAACCCAAACTTCTGGCGTAACTGTTCAAAGGGCATCATGACCTCCCCATCAAATAAATCTCCCAAACAGGAGATTCCTCTGGACTCCCAAATTTTAAATCCAGCGTCTGTCAAGCCTGGCTGAAATCCCAAAGGTTTCCACTAAAGGGGTAAAGGGGGAGGTTTTTTTGTAGATTACCCTCACCCCGTAGTATCATCCTCCAAGCTTTGATTATGTTTAGGACAATCGGGCTTTTACAATGGTCCATGACGTTTCTTATCTTATCCAGAAATAATAGATTGATGAGGGGGCATTTTGATTAGGAAGCCTCAATATCCAGCCAAATTAATTGTGGATCACAAGAGACCCAGTCAGCCACATATGATAGTAGAGAGCTCAGTTGATACTTTCTAAAATCAAGAAAATCTAGACCTCCCCTTTCTAGTGGGAGCTATAGTTTATGTAATTTAATAAGGGGTCATCTATGATTCCAAACAAAGGAACCAAACCAACCATAAAGTTTATGCAGCGCCTGTTTCTGCAACATCAAGGGAAGCATTCTCTTGGGGTATAATAAGCGTGGGAGGATATTCATTTTAACCAAAGCTATTCTTCCTAACCAGGATATTGGGAGATCTTCCCAATGCTGGAGGTCCTGCCTTATTTTCTCTAATGGATGAATATAATTAGCTTTATAGAGCTGACCAAATGCCGGGGTAATAAAAATACCTGAATAGAGAAAACCTCCCAGTGATCACCGAAAGGGGAAGCGGGATCCATCCGCAAAGTTGGATATGCTGCTAAGACCTCCGAGCAGCATGGCATCTGATTTCATAAAATTAATTTTGTAACCTGAAAACACACCAAATAAATTAACCACTTGAATTAAGCAGGGCACAGATGTCAATGGATCATTTAAGAAAAGAAGAACGTCATCTGCATAAAGAGTAATTTTATGCTTGCCTGATCCTTCCTCCGGGGCTGTTATACTGGGGTCAGTTTGGATGGCTTCCGCCAGCAGTTCAATCACTAGTGTAAATAATAGTGGGAAGAGAGGGCATCCTTGACGACAACCTCTGCCAACACTAAAACTATCCGATCTTATGCCATTGGTAATCACCGCTTCTTTCGGGTCATTATATAAAACTGTAACCCATTTAGTAAAAACTTCTCCAATACCAAACCGCTCCATAGTATAAAAAAAGAATGGCCATTCTACCCGATCGAATGTTTTCTCTACGTCTAGGGAGATAACTAATCCCTGTATCGCTCTTTGCTGGCAGACTTGTACCATGTTTAACATTCTTCTGATTTTATTAGTAGATCTGCGACCCTAAATAAACGCTGTCTGATCCTATTTTAGATAGGATAGTGAAGAAGGCATTTGGTATGCTTTCCTTTATTGGTCAGAGTATTGGGTACAGGGGCATGGATAGGGTAAATAGGCAAAGTCTTTTCCCTGGGGTGGGGGAGTCCAGAACTAGAGGGCATAGGTTTAGGGTGAGAGGGGAAAGATATAAAAGAGACCTACGCGGCAACTTTTTCACACAGAGGGTGGTACATGTATGGAATGAGCTGCCAAAGGCAGTAGTGGAGGCTGGTACAATTGCAATATTTAAGAGGCATTTGGATGGGTAAATGAATAGGAAGGGTTTGGAGGGATAAGGGCTGGGTGCTGGCAGGTGGGACTAGATTGGGTTGGGATATCTGGTTGGCATGGCGTGTTGGACCAAAGGGTCTATTTCCATGCTGTACATCTCTATGACTCTATGACTCTAAATGGCAAAACCCTCTTAATGCCAGCACTTTCAAGAGGATTTTAAAGTCCACATTTAATAAGGATATAGGCCTGTACAAAGTACAGTCATCTGGGGCTTTCCCTTTCTTGAGGATGAGAGAGATATTTGCTTCTCTCAAGGAGGGAGGGAGGGAGACAACCCTGACTAAATGAGTAGTTGTATATGTCTATAAGTGGTCTGGCCACTTTGTCTATAAACTCTTTATAAAACGCAACCTGGGATCCATCTGGCCTGGGCACTTTGCCACTCTGGAGCTGCCTTACCACCTCCTGCACCTCCTGAGTTGTCAGGGGTACATTCAAAAAAGACACCTGCTCCGAGGCTATGCCTGAAAGATCCAGATTCTTAAAAAAAGACTCCATCCTCCTTGTTCTATCCTCACAGCCCTCCGACTGGTACAGCTCAAAATAAAACTTTCTAAAAGCTGCGTTGATCTTTTTAGGACCACAAGTCAAAGTACCAGCACCATCTCTAATAGATGTAATGGATTGGAGAGCCTTCTTTCTGGCAAGGTATGCTAGATACCTGCCCATCTTATCGCTTCTGCTTTGCAAATAGTATCTCCCTCTTTGCTGTTTGAGTAAGTATATCATTCAAGGTAGTCTTGAGGACTGTAAACCGCTGCAATTTAATTATGGGCGGCCTATCAGCATACGCTGACTCAGCTGCCTTCAGGTGAGCCTCGAGTAGACACTGTTGTTCTCCCTTTTGTCATTTCCAGGTCGCAGAATATGAAATAATTAAGCCGTGCGCATATGCCTTAGCAGTCTCCCACATCACCGATGGGTTACTGGCCGTACCTGAGTTAATGTCCAAGAGAGCTTTAAATTCCTGCAAGAAATATTCTATGAGCTTACTATCCTTCAGTAGGAAAGGGTCCATACGCCAATGTCAGGAGTCTATCTTATCAACACAAGCCTTCACCTCCATATAGACTGCTGCATGGTAAGAAATAGCTGTAGTCCCTATATTACAGGATAGTATCGAGGGGACAAAAAACATATCAATTCTGGTATGGAACTTGTGCGGGTTGGAATAAAAAGTGGATTCTCTACCCTCAGGTTGAACACACCTCCACACATCTACCAGTCCCAACTCCCTATTCAGATCAACCAACTGCCTAGATCACAGAGATACGCCCGCAGAGCTCCTAGGTATCACTAATACACCTTGGGATCAATAATACAATTAAAATCTCCCCCTATAATCATGTGTCAAGTAGGCGTATGTGTCTAAGTCCCGTTCTTCCGTGCAGATGTTTTTTTACAGCATTTACGCAAGTCCATTAGTTCTGAGGTAACAATCACATTTCCACACCTACATAGGTATCCCAAGACTGTCACACATTCTTGACTCCCATATGATCTTATCAAAAGATCTATGAGATTTTACTCTTCTCCCCACGTATAGTCCCGATGCCTCAGGTGGTGGCTTGATCACCAAGGACACAAGCATCACCAACAGAAAACTATCAGTTCACTACTCTCACCTAAACTTCCTTTTCACT
>NC_057721.1:70308773-70321532 GCF_004010195.1 Chiloscyllium plagiosum | reverse complement strand
GGCAGAGACACAAAGACACACACACACATATGCACACAAACACACACAGACAGACAGACAGACAGACAGACACCTTTAAACACCAAACAGTATCTCTAACTCGTAGTTGTGAGATTTTTTTTCTCCTCTATGGTTAGGCCTATAAGGCCGGCCAGCTGATGCACCATAAAGACCCCAGTTTTCTTGGTCCTATCTTTCTTTTTGCTCTAAGAACGAATTTCACTGTTGATTGAATAGAATTGAATTGAATTTATAGCCACATGTACCGAGGCCCAGTGTAAAGCTTTGACTTGTGAGCAAGTAAATGATCTAGGGGCTGGGATGGATGCCATTACCCCCTTTTTCATCTGTTTCATGAGTGAATGTCTGTCTGTCATAAATTGGTTAATGAGAGACCCTGGGGGTCCCCATTGATCTTCCTGTCTTGCCATAATAAATGATAGGTTTAAACTCATGATTAGTCTGATCTCTCGACTGCATTTAACCCACCGGCCACATTGTATTTGTGTTTTCCCACTGGCCACGTCTCACTCGGGGTTATCCCTATCAGAGCCTGGCGTTAGCCAAATGGAGAGTGATCAATTCCTCATATCCTGCATTTCTTTATCTTAGCTGAAAATGTGTTGCTGGAAAAGCGCAGCAGGTCAGGCAGCATCCAGGAAACAGGAGAATCGACGTTTCGTTCCTGAAGAAGGGCTTATGCCCAAAACGTCGATTCTCCTGTTCCCTGGATGCTGCCTGACCTGCTGCGCTTTTCCAGCAACACATTTTCAGCTCTGATCTCCAGCATCTGCAGACCTCACTTTTTCCTTTATCTTAGGCAGGTTCACAATAATCAACATGCTACTGTCTGAATTGCAACTCCAACCCCTCCAACCCCCACTTTCCTAGCAGGAGAGAAAGTAGATGGTTTCCTAATCGGGTTGTCTTAGGTGGGGGTGGAGAGTCCTCTATTTGCCACTATCTGGGGCAATTGTGGCGAGGGATAGCAGGAGTGGAGGTAACAGCATGGTTGCTGAAAACTATTCCCTTGTACTTGCCTTCGATCTGCTGACCCCCTGTGACCTCCCACTCCAGCAAACATTACGCCCCCAACATCAAAAAAGGATACTCACCGGCTCACTGTTTCAGCCCCCTCATGACTTCACAACCCGAGCCAGGACTCAGATTCCACTGGACTCCAGTTGGTTAGCAGCTTCAGGAAGAGTGGCACTTCAGTGGTGAGGTCTCTGACTGGATGAGTGGCTCACTAGTCCCCACATTAAGTATCTAACTGATTCTCATTTTGACGAGCTTACTCACTATTCACTTCTAAAGTTGTCCACTTAGTGCACAGAGCACTAAATCTCCGTTGGCGAATAGAAAGGCTTCTTTCTACATCGCATACCTGTGCTTTGATTGTAAAATTTTGTAAATATCTGTGAATGGCTCATAAACCTGGCATTGCTTATTCACCTTCATTGAGAAGCATGGAAAAACAAACTTGATTATGTCCAGTGAAATAAGTTTTAATAAAATGATATTTTAATAAAAATGTATAAAATTGTATTCTTCACACCATCCAAAATATTTGCAGAATGCAATAATGTAAAACAATAAGAGAGAGAAGGATGTTGTACTTCTGAAATAGATATGGCCGAGTAGGTGATGTGTTGCAGCTGTAGTTTTGTGAGAGATGGCGTGATCCTTTTATGTCCACATCTGCAAACATCAGCTGATCAAGGAGCTTTGGTTCAGACATGATGAGCTAGTGTCTGAGATATGGACACATTGCCACAACAAGGAGGGTAGAAACAATGACTGCAGATGCTGGAAACCAGATTCTGGAGTAGAGTGGTGCTGGAAAAGCACAGCAGTTCAGGCAGCATCCGAGGAGCAGTAAAATCGATGTTTTGGGCAAAAGCCCTTCATCAGGAGGGTAGAGGTTTTTGGGAAACAATGATAAAATGAAGGAGGCATTTAAGAAGGCATTGACATGATTGATTTTAATATGCGGATTCACAGGAAAAATCAGACAGGAAAGAGTAATATGGAAGATGAATTTGTTATGTTCATCAGAGCAGTAGCTTGCAGAATTTACCTGGAAGAGGTTATTTTAGATTGAGAAATGAGCAATGAGGTAAAGTTAATAAGACATCTCGTGTTTCGGAATTCTCTAGGAGGTAACGATTATAACATGGGAGAGCAACAGGGGAAGAGAGTAATGATCATAACAGTGAAAGAAACTCTGATCTCAAAATAATGCCCTCAACTTAAAATAAAAAAAATTATGCAGATATGAAGAAACAGTTGTCTAATGCATGTTGGGAAAAAAACCTAAGACCACAGTCAGTGGATGAGCAGTGTCAAACATTTAAGCAGATATTTAATAATCCTTTGCAAAAATGTATTCAGGTTAAAAAATGATTCAAGCAGA
The DNA here is from genome assembly GCF_004010195.1 of Chiloscyllium plagiosum. NCBI lineage: Eukaryota > Metazoa > Chordata > Chondrichthyes > Orectolobiformes > Hemiscylliidae > Chiloscyllium > Chiloscyllium plagiosum. The sequence continues at coordinate 70,319,116 of NC_057721.1, read as the reverse complement.
TTCTGGGTAATCCAAGATGGAGGACGGGAAAAATTTCTGACTGTAACAGGCTGCTCCTTTCTGAGGTATTTTAGGTGTTGGAGGTGATTTCCTCGAATTCTAGGAGCAGCAATTATGCTTTATATGCTGTTGCATTGTTTTGGCACTTTGGAGAAAAAAAGTCAAAACAACAGCACTTTTAAAAGGGAGAGGAACAACACATGGTGAAGCAGGACAGAAAGAAAGAAACCCAAATGCTAACTGACAGAGCAGTGAACCTGCACAGTTACTGCTTTTGCTGTTGATTTCATGTATTGCAGGACATCGGAGTACATCTGGGAAAATTAACAAACAGTGAAATTCACAACTGATCTTGGAGGAACGTCTTTGGGAAAAGTCAGAGCACAGAGACAGATAAGTGAATAGTTTTATGTGTGGGCCTTGGGGCCAAGCTGTGAGTCTGTAGTAGTGAACAGAGTGGGTTCTTTCTTGGTTATATGTTTTAGAGAGATAATACTGTGTGCAATTCTGGTCTCCTTCCTATCGGAAGGATGTTGTGAAACTTGAAAGGGTTCAGAAATGATTTACAAGGATGTTGTCAGGGTTGGAGGATATGAGCTACAGGGAGAGGCTGAATAGGCTAGGGCTGCTCTATTCCTGATGAAGGGCTTTTGCCCGAAACATCAATTTTCCTACTCCTCGGATTGCCTGACCTGCTGTGCTTTTCCAGCACCACTATAATCTCGACTAGGTCTGTTTTCCCTTGATCGTTGGAGGTTGAGGGGTGATCTTATAGAGGTTTATAAAATCATGAGGGGCATGGATAGGCTAAATAGACAAGGTCTTTTCTCTGGGGTGGGACAGTCCAGAACTAGAGGGCATAGGTTTAAGATGAGAGGGGAAAGATATAAAAGGGACCTAAGGGTGAACTTTTTCATGCAGAGGGTGGTGTGTGTATGGAATGAGTTGCCAGAGGAAGTGGTGGAGGCTGTACAATTACGGCATTTAAAAGGCATCTGGATGGGTATATGAATAGGAAGCATTTGGAGGGATATGGGCTGGGCGCTGGCAGGTGGGACAAGGTTGGATTGGGATATCTGGTCAGCATGGATGAGTTGAACCACAGAGTCTGTTTTCATGCTGTACATCTCTATGATTCTATGCCTCCATGAAAGACTTAACAGCAATCTCAGTTTGTACAATGTGTGGCGTCAGTTGTGTGACACCATGACCTTTAGCTATACATTCTGTGTCCTATGATCCTACCCCACTAGCTACCTGATGATGGACGATAACCTGGTGTAATTGACTTCTAGAGTTTTCCACCTCAGTCTAACACCAGCACCTCCACATCATAAATTCCAGTAAGACGTCAGTGGAGTAGGGCATCTGAGTCCGTGGCTTGTCCACTCCATCCGCTTTTCTTTTTGTTTCTTTTGTTTTCCCTTGTTTTTTTTTGTTTTCTTTTCCTCTTGTATTTTACTAACCTTTTGTTGGAGAACTTGGGTCTGGCGACAGCATTGGCAGCCAGTGGGCTCCGTGTGGATTTGTGTCAGTGGCATCCGAGTTGAGTTTGGGTTCCCAGTGCTACTGCCCCAAAGTTAGTCCTAGTGCCAATGCATGGCTGCTGCTGGGGAGCTGAGTTTGGCTTCCTGGTGGCATCTGTTTCCATGGCACATTAATGGAGGTGGCGGCGGAGGCAAATTTGGGACTGGTGAGAGTTCTTGTGGCATTGGCATTGGTGAGGTACAGTGAGGACTCATGGTGGCAATAAGGTTTGTCCAAAATCAATATCCATCACTTCCTCACTGTTGATTCCAGTCTATTAAGTCCAAATCCAAAACTGCATTTGGATAAAATGAAGACTCTCGGCCTAAGTTAATATATTTCTTTTAAATCAGGTTAAATATTGAGATGCCATCTCTCGGTGTTTTAAAGAGGAAGGAACAGTAAGAAGCTTTAATATCCTGTGCAGGATCATGTTCAAATAGCGACTGAAATCAGTGAGTGACAGAAATAACCACTTTATTAAACATCTACAGTTGCACAGTTCAAGGTGACGATGGAATCTGATGTAAGTTCTTGCAGTAGTCTCTTTATACACAGTGCTTACACACATGAAAATTCAACCAGTATGGTGTCACATAATGACATGTATTGTACACAAAATTCTGCGTAACCTCTATTTGGGGGAAGCAGGAAATGGAAAATGAGACTAGATTAGTTTAGGATATCTGGTCAGCTTGGATAAGTTGGACCAAAGAGTTTCTTTCTGTGCTGTACATTTCCATGACGCTATGACTCTATTTGCTAAATGCCGGCTGTCACTCCTGATGGGATTAGAGTGTCTATCTGGTCTCCTTGCATAATTAAGAGGTGTTAGTACTTGTATCATTTAAGTTAACGAATGGTAGTAAAAATATGAGACCTACATGATCTAAATAATTCAGAAATTATACATGTACTAAATAAAAGTAAAGAGGTTATGAAACTGATTACCACAGTTGGGTTGTGAGATTTTATTTACTATTATCAGTTTGACAGTACTCATTCATTCATACAGTTTCAAGGAAGCGTTGTTTTGGTCGTAAGTTTCTTCAAGTGGCCCAATTTAATATGTATTTAAAAGGTACATACTAGTTGAGGAAACTGTTTGATTGTACTATAATCTATTCATGTCCCGAGAGACAGTTGCTAAGGGCTGATTAATATTATAATCTTCCCATAGGTTTGGGTGAGTCATGGACACATGATGGCGGGGTGGCATTGAGCAGGAGGGACTTGAACTCAGGCTCCTGAATCTGGGACACTATCAATGCACCAGAAGAAACTACCTAGTCTAGAGGTTTGTGATAGCAACTCTGAAGAAGTTAACTTTTCTTTGGAAGACGTTATGCAACATCTCAAAGACAAGACCTTGAAAGTTCAATCCTCAGTGAGTAACTGAGTCATGCTACCAAAGAGATTTCAAAGCTCAGCCCATAGCCTATACCATGTTAGCCAACTTCAGTCGGCGACATTCAGAGTTATTGTATGACTGGGAAGAGTGGATAAGTGAAGATTGATCAGCCTGCTGACTTCCCAGTGATTCTTGGTGAAAGTATGGATCTCAAGTGAGGAAGATAACGATGATCCTCCACCTTGTTGTAATAATTTGCCTATGATAACTGTCAGTAACATTCAGACATATACAATGACTCTTTGGGTTACTAGCAACTGAAACTATAGAAAATTAACACTTGCATGTGCGGTGATAATTAGACAAGTAGAAAGAACTACACATCAAGTTGTTAATCTGCTTTCAATAAGCTTTTAAGCAAATTCAAGCAAAGCCTTGTGTGCTTTTATCAGTCGACTCATTTGGCTTTGAAGGGTCTCTCTCTTCCTCTTTGTGTCTTGATCCTCAAACAGGTATTCATCGATGCGGTCTCGATCTTGGAGGAGTGTGAGCATCTCTCCCTGTAGTTTATCAGCAAATTCACGTAAAATATGGTAGCATATTACCAGGGGAATCTGGTCAGCCAGTCGACAAGAAGCAATCTAAGACAGGGGAACAAAAATAAAGGAGGATTGAGTGCTATGCATTAGTTCTACTCCAATTGAACTGACACAATTAAATTAAGAGAATCACTGATTCAAGTACAATCATACAAGTGGGTATGTTATTGGAGTACAATTATGATGCCTGATCTAATGATGGGGAAACATGGAGTTCAAATATCACTATAGGGGATGACAGACTTTGACTTCAATTAATACAACTCAGGCATATACTGTGTAGAGGTAGTGTCTCTGGGTTAGTCATCCAGTGGCCCAGGATAATGCTCTTGTGACCAGACATAATCCTAGAATAAGAAGATGGTGCACATTTCAGGTGGAAATGAGGAGGAATTTCTACTCTGAGGGCTGTGAATCTGTGGAAATCTTTACCACAGATGGCTGCAGAGACCGGGATGGGACCATTTGCCACAGCAGATTGTCCGCCGATGATTATCACTGCCCTTTGACCACCGAGGACGCTTATCCACCGCCCATTGGCCACTGAAGACGATTTGCCACCGCAAATAAGTCGTATATTTTGAATATTGGTGGTAGTGTTTACTTGTTTTAATAACCATTTATTTTTGTTAATAGAAATTTATTTTTATTTAATAACATTTAAAATGTTAGAGAACAAGCATATCTAAACTATATAAATTGTCGTTATATTGGTTAAGGTAATATTTGCAGTAACAACTTATTTTCGTTACAGGAGAGTTTTTTTTAAGCTTGTATTTTTTTTTCGATTTACCCTCAAGTCTTCAAAATGGAAACAGAAATTATGAGTAAACATGGAATTAAGAAGTTTTACCACAATGGCTTTATATATGTTTTTGATAAACTATCCAAGAGTGATTCAAATATTAAGTTTTGGCGATGTGAACAAAGGGGCCGATGTAATGGACGGATCCACACCAAGAGTGGCACTGTGATAAAAACAATAGAAGAACACACACATTCCCCTTCCGCAGCAAGTGTCCAAGTTGCAAAAGTGAAAACAAGTTGAATACATTGTGCAGAAGAATCGCAGGAAGTACCGAGTGTTCTTATTAACGAATGTGTAGCTGATGTCCCTCAGTCAGTCCTAGCATCTTTAATAATTGTTTAATATTAATGTGAGATTTTACTGCCATTATAAAGATTTTAAAAATATATTTCCTTTTTCTGGTTAAAGTTTGTAACTCATTTTTATATATAAACCAATAAAATGATATTTATTTTACCTCTTTTTTGATCAATATGTAGTATGTAGTTGTATAAATAAAGGGGACTGAGAAGTAGGAAAGAACAGGCGGGAGGGAAAACAATCAGTACATATATTTTTTTTTCCGGTGGTGAATAGTCGTCTCCAGAGATCAAACCACCCCAGAGGAGAAACGCTGGTGGAAAACTGGCAGTGGCTAATCATCGGTGGCGAATCTACCGTGGCAAATCGTCACCAACCCGCAGATGCTGGGTCATAAAGTATAATTAGGCCAAAATTAAACAGATCATTAATCTGTAAGAGAACCATGCGTTATGGGGAGAAAGACTGGAAAGCAGAGTTGAGCTGAATTAATAGCTAGGCTAATTTTGACCATGAAATCATCATTGTCTGTCACAAAAACCCAACTCATTCATTAATGTCCTTTAAACAAGAAAATCTGTCTTTATTACCTGGAGAAACATGTGGACCAGACCATCAGTACTGTTGATTATTAAATGCTCTCTGAAATGGCCTGGCAAGCCACTCAGTTATATTCTTCAAGATATTAACAAAAAAAGATAAAGATAAACTATTTCCACTGTTTGGGGACTTCAGAACAAGGGGGCAGAGTCTGGGAATTAAAGCCAGACCTTTCAGGAGAGATTGTTGCAAGCATTTCTAAATACAAAAGGTGGTAGAGGTTTGGAAACTCTTCTACAAATAGCAGTCAATGCTAGATCTGTTGCTAATTTTAAATCGGAGATTTTTTATTAAACAATTATCTAATGTATTAAGGAATATGGGTCAAAGGCAGGTTATAAAGAGTTAGACTCGGATCAGCTATGATCTCACTGAATGGTGGAACTGAGGAGCTGAATGGTCTATTCCTGCTCCTGTGTTCTTATATCAAACTGTTGTGAAGCCTAACGAAATAAAAATCAGACAGACCACTTGGCACTGACCCAGGCAGCAGACACGACAACAGCAATGCCTGTCCCATCAACAGTACAAACTCTTCCTTACTAACATCTGGAGGATTGTACCTAAATGAAGACCGCTGCCGCACAGACTAGTCAAGCATCAGCCTGTGACAGCTGTTCAGATGGAATCATACTTTACAATGTCCCAGGCACCGCATTCACCAGAATGGTGGCAGCACAGCAGGGAGCAAAGCATCCTACAAGTCTGTGGCATTGACTCCGTACCTCATCAAGCCTCGTGGGAACAGGTAAACATGGGCAAGGAAGACTCCTGCTGATCACCTACGCTAACCTATTCATTACCTGATAAATCGAACTCCCTTCTCTCTGCTCTATCATTCCTGTCAAGCTGAAGGCTGCAACAGTGCATGGAAGGCAAATGTAAATATGATGCAGCTTAACAGCAGAAGCAGCATGTAACAGATAGGGCTAAGGTGATTCTGCAAATGGCAGATCAAATTTAAGGTCTTTGGTCCTGCCACATCCAGTCATGAATGGTGATAGACAATTAAGCAACACACTAATAGCGGAAGCTTCTTAATTTTAAAAATATATCAGTAATGGTGCCCATAAAACAACTTGGCTCATAAAGTAAAAGTTGTAACATTCCAAATATCACCTTATTACACCCATATTTAGATTAAATTAGATTCCCTACAGTATGAAAACAGGCCATTTGGCCCAAGTACGTTTTGGGAATCTAATGGGATTTTACAGAGATTAAGGGTGGCTCGGTGGCTCAGTGGTTAGCACTGCTACCTCACAGCACCAGGGAGCTGGGTTCAATTCCCGCTTCGGGCAACTGTCTGCGTGGAGTTTGTACGTTCTCCCTGTGTTTACGTGGATTTCATCCGGGTGCTCTGGTTTCCTCCTATTATCCAAAGATGTGCGGGTTTGGTGAATTGGCCTTGCTAAACTGCCCGTAGTGTTAGGCGCAGGGGAATGGGTCTGGGTGAGTTGCTCTTCGGAGGGTCGGTGTAGACTTGTTGGGCCGGAGGGCCTGTTTCCACACTGTAGGGAATCTAATCAAATCTAAAGTCCACACCAACCCTCTGAAGAATGACCCATTCCCCTACCCTACACTATATTTACCCCTGACTAATGCACCTAACACTATGGGCAATTTATCATGACCAATTCACCATGTCCATTTGGCACAATAGTGTCCTTGCAGGAAGGAAATGTTTTGCATTTTGACTTTCTGTCATGTATATTACTTTAGATCTACAGAAATAGGCATGTTTCTGAACTGCTTTTTGAAATGGTCTTGTATTTCGCTCAGTTTTATTTATGGACGATGCTTCATTACCACTTACTCAAACAAAATTGAGGGTAAACAATAAATGATGATGTCTGCACTTAATAAACTGCACCAATGGAGACCACTTAGAGACCATACTGGGGCTTTGACAGAGATTTCTATTTTAACCCAGTCCCCTATTCTTTCCTCAGTTTTGTTCCATAATATTTTCCCTTCCAGTATTAATCCAATAATCGTGAACTATCGAACCTGCTCCCATTTTCCTTTCAGGCAATGCCTTTCAGATCATTACTGTGTTAAAAATTTTTAATCATGCCATTACTAATTCACTTGCCAATTATCTTAATGACATGAAATAGAGAAATAATCAAATGTCACTCATCAACAGTGCACAAGGTTTAGTGTTAACTGGCTTTCCTTTGGTTATCTTGATGACGTATTTATAGTACCTTGTAGTATGTTTGTACATGGTGTGACATTTCCTGGACAGTGGCATTTGCACCAAATATTGATGCCGTGTTTTTTGTTGTACTTAAATTACTGCTGTAGATTTTGTCTTGGGAGTACACCATGTTCTCAATCTTGAACTGTGCCTTCAGCATCTTCTCTGCTTCACTCTCTTGTTGATGGCTAATGGATTCGATTTTGATCTACATACAAAGACAAAGAGGTACAGTCAGTTGCAAGGAAGTGAGGAGTGAGAGAAAGCATTTGCTTTGTGAAGCTCGTATTAAAAACTGCCAAAACCTTTAAGAACAGGAATGAGTCACTTGATCTCGTGCTTTAATTTCAACAAATTCCTCAAAATAAATTGCGAGTGGATGTAACCTTTCGATAGGGGTCAGTAATTGAGTTGGCAGCAAGTGACAGAGAAAGGGAATGCACTGTGCTTGGTGAGATGGGACAAATGGCTTGTATTGGGGTCTCAGGTTATCACCATGTACCGGGGTCTCAGGTTATCACCATGTACTGTGGTCTTAGGTGTTCACCATGTACTACCAACGTGAAGCCAATGAAGAAATGGACGTTTTTTTTTCCAAAGGGCGAAAGTGAGGACTGCAGATGCTGGAGATCAGAGTCAATATTAGTATGGTGCTGGAAAAGCATAGCAGGTCAGGCAGCATCCGAGGAGCAGGAAAATCAATGTTTTGGGCAAAAGCCCTTCATCAGGAAGGGTTTTTTTTCAATCCCGGCTTGCAGATGATACAAAGTGATAAGACATAGCACATTGTGCAGATAGAAACAGACATTTTAAAAGGGGGACACTTAGATTAATTGAGTGGACAAAACTGTGACAACCTTAAACATTTCCTCAACCAACACATCATGGTTGCAGTGTGCACCATCTGTAAGATGTACAGCAACAATTTGTCAAGGCTCCGCCAACCACAACTTCCAAACCTGCGAGTTTTACCTCCTGGAAGGACAAGGGGAGGGGACACATGGGAATACCAATACCTCCTAATTCACTCCAGGTCACATGAACTTGGAAGCATATCATTGTTTCTTCACTGTGGCTGGGTCAAAATCTTGGATCTCCCTCCCTGAAGGGTGTGTCTACTGTAACAGTCCAAGAAGGTGGCCCATTGCCATCTTCTCAAAGGCAAGCAATGCAACCTGATAACACCCACACCCCAATACAAATAAAGAGGTGAATGGAAGGTAATTAACAAGATGGATAACTGATTGGAAATCAATCACATTGGAATTGAAGAATGGACCATGCCTGAGGAACTAAGAGATCTCCTGCTGTTCCATTGTTCACATATGTTATACAAAATTCAAACATTTGAAATAGATGGTTTGCCATTGATAACAAATCTCAGCCACTGCCTACCAATAGACACACCTCATTCAAATGATTTGTCATCGAGATGTATTTATATCTTACCTTGGCAAATTTAAAAAGGTTGGAAAAGGCTTTGAAATGCTCTTCAGCAATTTCAATTGAAGCTGTTCTTGTCAGTTCTGGAACAGAAAACGTGGATAAAATCACATTTTCCACTCATGAACCTGCAACCATTTTTAATGTTTCTTAATGGTTTTGTACTTTTTGGTTTCGACCTTATTTTCGGTCTTGATGAACACACATTGGGAAAATGTCCTTTCTGGGAGTTAACAGTTCAGAGAAGTGATTGGATTGTACAACAATAAAGACAATAAATTCTAGAAATACTTCACAGGACTAGCAGCATCCATGGAGAGAGTCAACATGTCAACACTCGCATTTTGTGAGAGCTGGTAAAGGTCAGAAATGTAACAGAATTGAAGTAAATAGAGAAGAGGGGTGTAGGGGCAAGGGCAGAGATGGAAGAGGAAGAGAAGTTTTGTGATGGGTGTAGTTAAAGATAAGAGTAAGATAAAACCAAAAGGGATGATACCACCATATAGATAATAGAAGGGACCGACAAAATGTATTACAGCTGTGGAAAGGACGATGGATGAAGACTCGCCATCTGAGGTAGTTTGGGCTGAGGTTAGGAATAGGAAAGGTGAGCTCACCCTGTTAGGAGTTTTTTACAGGCCTCCTAATAGTCCTAGAAACGTAGAAGAAAGGATTGCGAGGATGATTCAAGACAAGAGTGAAAGTAATAAGATGGTTGTTATGGGGGCTTTAACTTTCCTGATATTGATTGGGAAAGCTAGAGCTCAAGTTCATTAGATGGGTCAGTGTTTGTCCAATGTGAGCAGGAGGGTTTCCTGACACAATATGTAGATAGGCCAACAAGAGATGAGGCCATACTGGATTTGGTTCTGGGTAATGAACCAGGCCAGGTGCTAGAATTAGAGGTAGGTGAGCACTTTGGGGACAGTGACCACAATTCGGTGACCTTTACTCGAGTGATGGAGAGGGATAAGTGTGCACTACAGGGCAAGAGTTAGAGATGGGGGTAGGGAAATTATGATGCTGTGAGGCATGATGCATGTGTGGCCTGGAAAAGTAAGCTACAAGGCAAGGGTGTAATTGATATGTAGAGCTTGTTCAAGGAGCAACTATTGAGTGTCCTTGATAAGTATGTACCCGTCAGGCAGGGAGGAAAGGGTCGTGTGAGGGAGCCGTGGTTTAATAAGGAATTGGAATCCCTTGTAAAATGGAAGAGGGCGGCCTATGTAAAGATGAGGCGAGAAGGTTCAATTGGGGCGATTGAGAGTGAAAAGGTAGCCAGGAAGGACCTGAAGAGAGAGCAAAAGCAGCAAGGAGGGGACATGAAAGGTCCTTAGACGGTAGGATTATGAAAAACCCTAAGGCTTTCTATAGGTATGTTAGGAATAAAAGAATGACTAGGGTAGGAATAGGTCCAGTCAAGGATAGTAGTGGGAAGTTGCGTGTGGAGGCGGAAGAGATTGCGGAGACACTGAATGAATACTTTTCGTCAGTATTCACACAGGAACAGGA
>NC_057721.1:70289386-70308260 GCF_004010195.1 Chiloscyllium plagiosum | reverse complement strand
CTTGTCAAAGGCAGTATTAAAGTCCATGTAGACAACGTCTGCCACTCTGCCCTCATCAATCTTTTTGATTACATACTCAAAACAACTCAATCAAGTTCATGAGACACAATTTCCCATCAACAAAGCCTCACTGACAATTCCAAATCAGTCCTTGTCTCTCCAAATGCACGTAAATCCTAACTCTTGGAATCCCCTCCAACAACTTACCCATCACTGACATCAGACTCACTGATTAATAGTTCCCAGGCTTCTCCTTAGAGCCTTTTAAAAATAAAGACACACCATTAGCCACCCTCCAGTCCTTCAGCCTCTCAAGTGTGGCTATAGCTGATGCAAATATATCTGCTAGGGGCCACACAGTTTCTTCCCCAACTTTCCACAATGTCCTGGGATACACTTGATCAAGTCCCAGAGATTTATCCACCTTTATCTTTTTTAAGATCTCCAGTACCTCCTCTTCTGTGATGTTGTCTGTTTTCAAGATATCAATACTGATTTCCCTGAGTTGCCTAGCCTCCCTATCTTTCTCCACATTAAAAACTGATGTGAAATATTTATTTTGTATTTCTCCCATCTCTTGTAGTTCCACACATTGATGACCTCATTGATTTAAAGTGGCTCTATTCTCTTCCCAGTTGCTCTTTGCTCTTTTGGATTCTCCTTAATCTAATCTGCCAAGACCATCTCGAACTCCATTTTTTGCCCTCCTGATTTCCCACTTAAGAATGTCCTTACTCCCCTTATACACTGCAAGAGAATAATTTGATCTCAGTTGTTTATACCTAACATACCTCCTTCCTATTTTTGGCCAGAGTCTCAATATTTTTATCCATTGTTCCTGACTCTTACTAGCCTTACCCTTTCCTCTAAGTCAGACATATAAGGTAACGCCTCTGAACTCTTATTATCTCACTTTTGAAAGCCTCCCACTTACCAGCCATTCTTTTACCTGCGAAAGACTATTTGTGTCGTGCCTTCAAAATTTGCCTTAATCCAATTAAGAAATTTAATTTTTATATAAGGCCTATCCTTTTCCATAACTATTTTAAAACTAATAGAATTATGATTATTAGTCCCAAAGAGCTTCCCCAATAACACTCCAATCTGCCTTATTTCTCAAGAGGTCAGGTTTACTCCTTGCCTAGTATGACGTCTTCATCTTGATAAAGAAAACTTTCTTGAACACATTTAACAAGTTCCTCACGTATGGAGTCAGCTATTATGAGGGGGCATAGCTTTAAATTAAGGGGTGGTCGGTATAGGACAGATGTTAGGGGTAGATTCTTTACTCAGCGTGTCGTGAGTTCATGGAATGCCCTGCCAGTAGCAGTGGTGGACTCTCCCTCATTATGGGCATTTAAGCGGGCATTGGATAGGCATATGGAGGATAGTGGGCTAGTGTAGGTTAGGTGGGCTTGGATCGGCGCAACATCGAGGGCCGAAGGGCCTGTACTGCGCTGTATTCTTCTATGTTCTATGTTCTATGTTCTAAAAGTAATTATTACGGATTCCTTGATGATTCCTTGATGAGGAGTTAAATGAAAATCCTTTCATGCCCTGAAGAAATAAATATTCTTGTCATTCTTGCAATACAAAGTTAACATTTATTATAACAATCACATACCTGTGACAACCTTCAGTTTATTAATGGCTGGCTCTTCCAATTCTACAATGTTATCCTTTACCAGTGATTCAAACGTCTTGTAGTTGACAAACCCTGGTAGTTCCCTTCCACGGTAATTATTTTCAAAATCTCGAATTTCATTACGCAGGTCATCCCGGACTAATAAAGAGAAGAAACCAGGAGAGAGGAAAGTAACTCTAAGCTAAAAGTGCTTTTTTGTTTCACTGGTTTGATCTCAATCTCAATTTATCACTTACCTCAATTAGTTAGAAGTGATGGGAAATAAATTAAAAGTTTGCATTTTTGATTTAGGAGATACCAAGATACTTTACAGATACATTAGAAGTGTAGCCATATTTCCTACATCATTGTGCATGCCAATGAGATAAATAATTAATTAATTTGTTTCAATGTGGTTGAATAAGGGATACGTTTTGAGCACTACATTGTGAACATGAGTTTGCTTTTAGTCAATTAATAGCATCAGACCTTTTATAACCAAGTAAACAAGAGCTGGGAGTGGCATGGTGGCTCAGTGGTCAGTACTGCTGCCTCACAGTGCCAGGGACATGGGTCCAATTCCAGCCTCAGGTGATTGTCTGTGTGGAGTTTGTACATTCTCCCTGTGTCTCAGTGGGTGTGACCTGGTTTCCTCCCACAGTCCAAATATGTGCAGGTTAGGTGAATTGGCCAGGCTAACTGCTGTCCATATTTTCCAGTAATGTGCAGGCTAGGTGGAGCAGCCATGGGAAATGCAGAGTTGCAGGGATTGGGTGGGATGGTCTTCAGAGGGTTGGTGTGGACCTAATGGGCTGAATGGGCTGCTTCCAAACTGAAGGCATTCTATTCTATTCTAAACAAGAGATGGTAGGGCTTTCATTTGACATCTCATCAAAGGATCGGTGCTGGGTCCTCTACTTTTTGTCATTTACATAAAAGATTTGGATGCAATCATAAGAGGTACAGTTAGTAAGCTTGCAGATGACACCAAAGTTGGAGGTGTAGTGGACAACAAAGAGGGTTACCTCAGATTACAACAGGATCTCGACCAGATGGGCCAATGGGCCGAGAAGTGGCAGATGGAATTTAATTCAGATAAATGCGAGGGGCTGCATTTTGGGAAAGCAAATCTTAGCAGGACTTATACACTTAATGGTAAGGTCCTAGGGAGTGTTGCTGAACAAAGAGACCTTGGAGTGCAGGTTCATAGCTCCTTGAAAGTGGAGTTGCAGGTAAATAGGATAGTGAAGAAGGCATTTGGTATGCTTTCTTTTATCTGTCAGAGTGTTGCGTACAGGAGTTGGGAGGTCATGTTGCGACTGTACAAGACATTGGTTCGGCCACTATTGGAATATTGCGTGCAATTCTGGTCTCCTTCCTATCGGAAAGATGTTGTGAAACTTGAAAGGGTTCTGAAAAGTTTACAAGAATGTTGCCAGGGTTGGAGGATTTGAGCTATAGGGAGAGGCTGAACAGGTTGGGGCTGTTTTCTCTGGAGCATCGGAGGCTGAGGGGTGACCTTATAGAGGTTTACAAAATCATGAGGGGCATGGATAGGGTAAATAGGCAAAATCTTTTCCCTGGGGTCGGGGAGTCCAGAACTAGATGGTATAGGTTTAGGGTGAGAGGGGAAAGATATAAAAGAGACCTAAGGGGCAACTTTTTCACGCAGAGGTGCTGTACATCTCTATGTCTCTATGACTCTATAATACCTTTGCTGGTGCAGCAGTCATTCAGTATTAATGTGGGTTATGTGCTCAATCTTTGATGTAGGACTTGCTCAGAGTGCTGGCGCAGAAATGAGAGGCGAATGGCCATCTTCTACACCACAGCAGTTCTGAGATTCTGTGACTTGACCCAGATATGGGGAAGGTTTTATCACTGACCCTTACTGATGTGACAACTAACAATAAATCAAAATCTTAGTACAGTACTTGGTTCATTGCGATCTTACTGCATGTGGGAAAATAGTTGTCAAAGTTAGAGGCTAGTGGGTGACTATGGCAATATTTTTCATTAGTAGAATAGAAATGATTGCTTGATCAACTCACAAAATAAATCTTCTGTCTGCAAGACTACACAGAATTGAAACAAGTGACAAAATATTGCATTTCTTTCTTGAATGTGTTGCCTTTTCCATTGGCCTGTCATAGTTTAGGCCAATGGAAAAGGCAACACATTCAAGAAAGAAATGCAATATTTTGTCACTTGTTTCAATTCTGTGTAGTCTTGCAGACAGAAGATTCATTTTGTGAGTTGATCAAGCAATCATTTTTATTCTACCAATGAAAAATATTGCCATTCCTGAAAAAGGGCCTGTGCCCGAAACGTCGAATCTCCTGTTCCCTGGATGCTGCCTGACCTGCTGTGCTGCTCCAGCAATAAAGTTTCAACTTTGATCTCCAGCATCTGCAGACCTCACTTTCTCCCTGTCATAGTTTAGCATCAAAGTTTTAAAACAGGTCTGCTCCCATTTTCTATTGCAATTCTTTTTAATGTTCCCTCTCTCCTCAATATTCGTCTTGGATTATTCACAGCAATATTAATCTCGAAGACTAATCTTTAAAGTCTGAAGACTTAAGGATAGTATTTTAAGTTTGGTAGCATTAGTTGTCCGTGGCTTTCAAATTTGATTGGAGAATACCAGTCTTTTTGATGTTGAAACAGTAGTGGTGGGAGTGTTACAATGTGAAGAATGTTTGTCATTATCTCCAATGTATACCTGCTTGAGATGTATCCTCAATTTAGAGGGAGGTTGATGTCACTGACCAGTGCTCAAGAGGGCTAGGCATGCTCATGATGGTTGGCAGTTGATGGAATTCATATTCAATTAATAAATCGGGAATATAAAGATCATCTAGTTCTGAAGGCCATTAAACCATTGTTGTTTGCTATAAAAACCTATCTGGCTCAGTAAGGCATTTTAGGAAAGAAAATCTACCAATCCTCCTTGGTCTGCTCTACATGTGACTCCAGACTCATAGCAATGTGGTTGACTCTTAAATATCCACTGAAATGGTGGGGAAAGCCACTCAGGCCAAGTTTAGTTAGTGATGGGCAACAAATGGTGACGTTGCAAGCAATGCCTACATCCCAGGAAAGAGTAGTAGAACCCACCATCGTCCCAGAGGACCAGAGGGTTGCTCCTTCATCAGAGAGAGATAACCAGTGGTGAGTTTGACTTGGAGGGTCACCACAACTTAGAACTGAACCCACGCAACTGGTTCCACTCTGCATTGCAAATTAGCCATCTTAACTGATCACCCCTCCTGCCCCCTTGAAAGAATAAAAGAATCAAAAAACTAGATTACTAAAGGTAGCCCAGCCAGGATCCCAAATTTAAAGCTCACTCATATGATTCCTACTCACAATTTAACGTCTGCTTCTCCAGAAATGAATTCCATTCTTCAAACACCTTTCGTACTTTGGTGATGTATCTCATCCCATTTATGAGGATCTGAGTCTCTTCCCCGGATGTTAAATTTTTTATTTGATGACAGAATTTGTTGATTTTCTGCAATCAAATCAAAGGTATTGAAAAGTGGCCACTGTGAGAACAAAGAAAGCATTAAAGAAGAAACAGTCGCTCAATCATAAAGCGTTGCTCCATCTATAATAGACTCCATCCATGTATTAAATCTTCTGAGGAAAACTTAAAAACATTTCCTCTCTGAAAGAAAAATAAATTCACCATAAAAAGGTCATGCTGCAGCTGCACAAAACTCTGGTGAAGTCGCACTTGGGGAATTGTGCACAGTTCTGGTCACCGAATTATAGGAAGGATTTGGAAGCATTGGAAAGGGTTCAGAGGAAATTTACTGGGATATCACCTGGTATGGAGGGAAGGTCTTACAAGGAAAAGCTGAGAGACTTGAGGCTGTTTTCGTTGGAGAGAAGAAGGTTGAGAGGTGACTTAATTGAGACATATAAAATAATCAGAGGGTTAGATAGGATGGACAGTGAGAGCCTTTTTCCTCAGATGGTGATGGCTAACACGAAGGAACATAACCTTAAATTGAGGGGTGATAGATACAGGACAGATGTCAGAGGTAGTTTTTTTTTTACTCAGAGAGTAGTAGGGGCATGGAACACACTGCCTGCAACTCACCAACTTTAAGGACATTTAAATGGGCATTGGATTGTGATCTGGACGAAAATAGAATAGTGTAGATTAGATGGGCACCAGATTGGTTCCACAGGTCAGCGCAACATCGAGGGCTGAAGGGCCTGTATTGCGCTGTAATGTTCTACAAAAAGAGCAACCCTCAAGTCCAACAATTAATTCTCAGGCTGAGGTTTCCTCTGTGCGATGCTCCAACAGTGATTTCCATGTCCATTGAAGTTGGTTTTGAAGTTGTGGTGTGACTGGGGATGAGTGTGAGAAGGAATCATAGGCTGGCCAGTCAAACCCCAATCTTTCTGTCAGGAACTTGGTTTTTGATTAATTCAATGATCTGTTTCAAATCAGGGCTGGAAGTGAAAAGGATTGGAGATTGTAACATTGACTTTCGATGGTAATATGAACTTTAAGAATAGACTTTACATGTGATGTAATCAGATTTTCCATCGAGCACTGCTCCAGCTATCCACTGAATGTTAAAAAAACTGAGTAAAAAGGAAGTTGTTCAACAGAAACAATTTTACCTCGATCATGAACATTAATTTCTCTTCAGGTGCATCAGGAACACCATTGCTGTAGTCTTTCAGACTTTGCTTTGTTTTGTTCAGTTTCATTTCAACGTCCTTTCTCAACTGTGGCAAAGATTTCTAACAAAGGCAAATGAGATGAAGATCACTTATCAAAATGGGATTCAACATGCAGTGCCAGTCAGCACTCTCTGAACACCAGATGTATCAACTTTAGATGTTATGTTCAAGATCTTTAGACTGGGGTTCGGTCAACAGTGCTATACTAACCCTCGTTTGACCATTTGCATCAATTCATGCTTTCTTAGTCAATGGGCCTCCCTCTTAGCTCATGCTTCAACTCAGATTTGAGTGAATAAGAACATCAGAAATTGGACCAGGGTGGGCCATTTGGACCCTCAAATCTGCCCTGCCAGGCACCAAGAACATAGATGATACACCTGAGACTGTAATTCCTCTCTGATGCCAGCTCCTCATAGCCGTTAGCTCCTCAATATTTCAATAATCTGCCTATCTCTTCTTTAAAAACTTCCAATAGTCTAACCTCCACAATTCTCTGGTGGCTTATAATGCCCCTTCCAATGATTAAACGTTCTAATTTTTAAATTGCGCCCCTCCATTTAACTAATGATATTAACTCAGGAGGTAGGTTTTTAAAATTAATGCTCTTGAGCAGAAAATTTTAAAATTAATGCCCTTGAGCAGAAAATTTTTCCCAATGGGGTTGCATTCTGAGATCTCAGGTTACTGGTCAGAAACCCGAGTGCGATTTTAATCTCTGTAAATCCCATTGGATTCCCAAAATGTACTTGGATGAAATGAAATTCTCACTGGGTAGATATTGTTAATCGACCTGCTCAGGTATGTTATGACAAGTGTCTGGAGCAAATGGGACTTGAAACCAGACCTGCATGTCTTGAGGTAGGGACACTGCCGCTGTAGCACAAGAACCCTAAGCCATATTGAGTATGCTCACTTGTAACAGCCCATCCGAGATATTAACGAGTATTCATTGTGACAATACAGGTGTGAAAGAAAACACAGATTGTTTCAGAAAATATAACTTACATTGATGTGGCTAACAAGTTCGTTTGTCAGTCTACCAGCTAAGCATGGAATAGTGGCTTTCCCATTGTCCAGAAGTTGCCTAAATATTAAATGTAAAGAAAAATTCCAGAATTAGGTTAATATATGAGTGAGAAATATAGCAAAATGCTAAATTGGTTAAAGGGATTTTTAAAATATATTGTCACATGTATCATTGTTTGCAAATCTCTCCTTGGTTCACCCTTCCCTACTTCTGTAGCCACGTCCAGCCTCTGATCTCTGCAGTCCTCCCATTCCGGCCTCTTGTGCTTCTCAGGTTTTCATTCTCCACCCACCAATAGTCATGGCCTCAGCACAGTTACTGAGCCCTCAAAGCAGTGGACTGCCTTTTGTAAAGCTCTCACCTCTGTAATTCTTTCCCTAAGGTATTAGTTCTGGATGTTAGAATTCCCTGTCCAATTTTGAATGTTGGGGGGTGGGGGGAAGGGGGGAAGAGGGGCCTGGGTCCCAGCACAAGAGATTTGTTCAGTGCTAGCTGTTGATTTTCTCCTTCAAAATAAACACTACCAAAGGGCCAATAGCAGGAGTTGTGTGCCTGCCATTGCAGCAGTGACAACATTAGTAGAAATGTCAGTCTTTGAGCAGCACCTGAAATGACATACCTACTGCTAGGTGAGACCTGGTCTTCTGTCCTCAGATCTCTTGAGGGGAAGCCAATCTACAGCATTTTTGGGCTCCTGAGACAGCCAGGATGGAGAGGGGAGAGGAAAAGATAGGCTGTCATCTGGGAAATTTCAATCCATTGCCAAAATAGGAGGAGATTGCCTTGTATGTTCCCTGATTGACTACCCATTGCAGCCAGGAAGATGGCTGTCACCCATGGGTCCCTCCTTAGGGAAAAGTGTATGAATTCAGGAGCTAATTCAAGAGAATTTCATCAAAACTACCGGAACCCCACTCACGGCGATCAAACTTTGTTTTATGTTACTTTTGTGGAGTGCTTCAGTGAGAGGCACTATTTTACTGGAAGCTAATTCCATTGTTGGAATTAACAATAAGGCTAGGAGTTGAGGGAAAGGTTGAGTCAGTTTTAGGCAGAGTGTGGACTACTTAAAGGTGACAAAGCTGAGGTGGGACAATAAGGAGGCTGTAAGAGGACAGTGTGGGTGCAATAAAATAGAGGGTGCGCTGGGTGGGCTCCAAACTAGACTAGTGCCACCTGTCTGCTCCTGGTCCATATCCCTCCAAACATTTCCTAGTCATGTACTTATCTAAGTGTCTTTTAAATGTTGTAACCGTGCCCACATCCACCACTTCCACAGGAAGTTCATTCCATACGTGAACCATACTCTGTGTAAAAAAATTGCCCCCCCCCATGTCTTTTTCTAATCTCTCTCATCTCACATTAAAAACATGCCCCCTTGTCTTGAAATCCCCCACCCACAGAAAAAAACACCTACCATTAATGTTATATACCCCTCATTATTTTTGCTTGTTTATCTTTACTGCTCATGAAAGAACCAACATCCACATGCCACTAGTTTGAATCAAACTCCTAAAATGATACCAATAAACACATAAATTCAGACATCCTTCAACATTCTTTAAATCACTTTAGATTACTGTGAAGAAGCTCTCTCAAATGCTTTGTGTTTGCTTCAAATACTAAATCCTGTCAAGCTAATATACTTTCACACCCAGTCTATTCCACAATATTGACCTCAAGATCTTTGAATATTCCTATATATCCAGATTAATTAAGGCACTGGAATCAACCTTAAGTTCTGATGTTGAGATCAATAATATGAAAAGTACTCACACCTGAAAATTTACAAAATTAAAGCAACGAAGTGTAAAATGAGCTGACAACAAATCGACAGACAGAAGTGCTGTAGTCAGAAACAAAGATAAGAGGATATTAATTGTAAATAGGTCTTCACACATTACCTAAAGTGTTCGTGATCTTCAAAAAACATTCTTTCCTTTGTGATTGCATCATCAAGGGTCAATTTGTCATCAATGTCCTTTTGTCCACGGCACTTGACAATCATGTAACCTTTCTTTAATTCCACTATTATGTTCCGCATAATGTCAACAACACTTGCCTCTGTTCCTTT
Organism: Chiloscyllium plagiosum; assembly: GCF_004010195.1. NCBI lineage: Eukaryota > Metazoa > Chordata > Chondrichthyes > Orectolobiformes > Hemiscylliidae > Chiloscyllium > Chiloscyllium plagiosum. Next base: position 70,298,825 of record NC_057721.1, on the reverse strand, counting down.
GTCAACCAGGTCAGGCTTTGTTAAAATGCCTTTATATTTAAAATAAAGTCAAAATAAATTTCCTTGGTTATGCCATTTCATTTTGAAAAATTCAAAGAGGAATTGAATTTGAAAAGAATGTGGCTATGACGTGGCCATGGATTTGGTGAGTACAGGTCGATGGTAAGAGTGAGAATTTGGAGTGTGTGGGAATTTGGTGCAGTGAATGAAGTAGTATTGCTTTTAGTCTCTGATATATGCAGCAGTTTGTGTTAGTTTGAGGCGGTAAGTGTTTAATTTGTTTTGTTCCATATTAGTGTTTAATGCAAGTTAGTCTTTAGAAAATGACAAAGTTACAACAAAGTTGAGATATTGGTGATCACCTTCCAATATTCCATTGATTCTGGAATAATTCTTGCAAATTGGAGCGAGCAAATGTCACTCCTCTATTTAAGAGAGAGATAACAGGGAACTGTTTAGGAACTGCAAACCTGTTAACTTTACATTAGTCGTTGGCAAAACACTAGAAACTATTATAAAGGATGTGATCAATGGACACTTGGATGATAATGATTCAACTGGGCATAGTCAGTATGGATTTGTGAATTTGAAATCGTTTGATAATCTTTTTGTAGTTTTTTTGAGGATATTAGTAACAAAATTGTAATGTGTTAATGGATATAGTACACTTGGACTTTCAGAATTTTGATAAAGTCCCCAACAGGTTAGCAAAATTTAAGCATGTGTGATAGATGGTAATATACTGGCAAGGATTAAGGATTGATAATAGGCAGAAACCATTGAGTAGGAATAAATAGTTCATTCTTTCATTGGCAGGCTATGCCTGGTGGAATCCTACAAGGATCAGTACTGAGATCTCAGTTGTTCACAATATAAATGAATAATTTGGTTGTGGGGCCCAAATTTGTGGATGATACAAATGTATGTTATGAGGGAGCTGTAAAATATTTTCAGGAGGATTTAGACAGTTTTAATGAGTGGGCAAGAATGGGGAAAAATGTGTAAAAGTGTGAGGTTTCACTTTGGTAGAGGTTGGAAAGTGTGCACATACAGATGGGCCTCAATGTTCTTCTCATAAGTCATTGAAAGCTAACATGCAGATACCGCCAAGGATGTTAGCCTTTATTGCAAGAGGAATTGACTACGGAAGTAGTGAGTCTTGTTTTAATTGCATAGAAGTTTGGTTAGACTGCACCTGGAGTCCTGTGTGCAGTTTTGCTCTCCTTATTCTGGAGGGATGCTTTAGTCATAGAGGGAGAGTAACAAGATTCACCAGACTTGTTCCTCGAATACTAGTACAGACCTATTTAGAGAGATTGGACGATGCGGACCTGAAGTTTCAAAGAATGGAGGGATGAACGCATTGAAACTTACAAAATACTAAAAGGGATTAGACAGGGTAGATGCAGATAAGATGTTTTCCCTATTTGGGGATTCTAGAATTGGGGTCACAATTAAAAAGTAAGGGAGATACCATTTTGGAATGAGTTAAGAATTTTTTTTTAAAACTCAAAGCGTTGTAAATCTTTGGAATTCTCTACTGCAAAGTGTTGCCAAAGCTCAGTCTTTGAGTATGATAGATATCTGATTACCAGAGTTGTACAGTTGTAAGGATAATGTGGGTAAAGAGCTTTGAATTATTTGACTAGCCATGGTCATATTATATTCCAGAGCAGACTTGATGGTTTGATTAGTCTATTCTTATTCCGAGGTGCTTGAACTAAAATGTTGATCTAAATAATATGAATAATTTAGACTAAGGTATGCCAGAGCATGTTTCCTCTGCTGGCGTTTATCAGCAGAGTCACTGCCCTTCAAGGTGACAGTGTTTAGCCTGTAAGAACCACTCTCATGTTCCCCACTTTCAGTCAGCTTTTGAGGGATCTGACTTCAGATAATTTCATCTCCCTCAGCACACCCCAATTGTACAGCAAACGAAACTTCACAGTTTGGAACCATAGACACAAACTAATTTATTACTCATTCATGGAATGTAGGGGTCACTGGTCAAGCCAGCATTTAATTGCCCATCCTTAATTGCCCAGAGGTTAGTCAAAAGTCAACCGCATTGCTGTGGGTCTGGAGTCATGTGTATGCCAGAATTCTCTTTCTAAAAGACATGACTGAATTAGGTGCCAGCATTACCTGCTCTGGTCCATGTGACTCCAGACCCACAGCATTGTGGTTCACTCTTAACTGAGCTGTGATAGGACAATGAAGGATGGGCAATAAATGCTGGCCTTGTCTGCAATATCCACATCCCATGAATGAATTAAAAAGCAGTAATATCTAACTGTCTTCAAGAGCAAACATAAATTAGTGATTGTTAGTGAGGCTGTGCCAAAAGATTATGGGCCATTTGGCCCATCTGTCTGTTCATATTAACCAAACCTACAATCTCCAGCATGGCATTTATTATTCAACTTCTTTGAAATGGATCTGGATAAAGACCATGTGTGGAATAGGACTAGAGCTGCTCAGACACTTCATGACACATGATGGCTTTGACAATGGACCGTTCTTTCAAAACCTTTTCGACTATTCTCTGAGCAACACTGTAAAACTAATATTTTCTCAGCAGTGGGGCCTAAGGGCATCTTAATTCCCTCTCTTTATGTAATTACCTAGAGTCCTTTCTCCAGAAGGGTCCACTTCCTGGGCCATTTTCAGAGCTTCTGTGGTTGCTATATCAACGTTGCATGGCACAACCACCAGGTTAATTGTTTCTTGTTTCTGGATGAACGACTTGATGAGTTTCTTAATCTGAAAGGAAACACAGATCACATGACTGCAGAATCAAAGGCAGACAGTGAATAACTGTATGTACAAACACAAAACACAACAACAAAGTAAGTTATTTTTCTTTCATAGACTTGCAAAAGTAGATCCAGAAACACCTTTAATGCATTTGAAGAGATACAATAATGTTGGCACAAATACATAAATCACGAAAATTAGTGCAATATTTGGTAATGAGTCTTAAAGAGAAGACAGATTTGTAATTATGTCCCACAATGCTTTAAAACAAATTGAAGCAAAGTCACATTTGTAATATAAGGATCATGGCAGTGAGCCTGTGCACACCAAGGTCTCATAAACAGCAAAAAGTTAATTGTCCTTATGGTTAGCAAATTGGTAACTGATAACCCATGAACTGAGTTCTCTGTACCTGGTCTCCAATATTTACTGGTTGGTCACCAACTGCCACTCTGGCAATTCCTGGCAAGTCTATAAGGGTCAGATCAGGGACGTTGGTGGATTCGATTTCAAGACTGATTAGTTCTGGGCTGATTCCAACTCCTTGTCCTGCGATTGTGTTCTGGGCTGGGGAAGAAGTCACAGATTGATAAGTAACTAGATTAGACATCTTAATCAGGCATACTAGCGGTCGGTAATTGGCATGGCTTAAAAATAAATCGTGCTTAAATTTATTGGTGATGATGCTCATTACAACATCTTCCCCAGCTACGCCTAGCTGAAAACTATGAACTTATTTTATGCCAATTACCCAACTGGTTGCATCCAACAATGTCAATAAGCATTCAATGCATTGTCACAAATATGGGATTCTGTATCACTGCACTTCGATTCATCAGCTGGTGTTGGAGATGTTACATTCACCAAAAGCCCAAATGTTTGTTATGGATCTGGTCACATCTCAGTCATAAGTCAACTTGATGTGGCAACGTCTTGGTTTGGTCTCAGTTAGAATACTTTTCCAGTTTCAAACTACTCACATGGTAGGTGATATGGAAGCTCTTGGAAGTGTAGAAAGGAGGGTGACAAGCTTAATTTTAAGTCTGAAGCATTTTAGTTGTCTAGTTTAGCTCACAGACTTCGGGTGAAATACTGCATTCAATCTGGTCTACTTGCTATAGGAAAGATGATGTTAAAGTTGAAAGGATTCAGAAAAGATTGACAAGGATGTTACCAAGGCTGGAGGATTTGAGCTACAGGGAAAAGCTGAACAGACTGGGGCTGTTTTCCCTGGGGCGTCAGAGGCTGAGAAGTGACCTTACAGAGATTTCTAAAATCATGAGGGACATGGATAGGATAAATAGTTACGGTTTTTTACCAAAGGTAAGAGAGTCCAAATTAGAGGGCATTGGTTTAAGGTGAGGGGGTAAGATTTAAAATGGAACTAAGGGGCAAATTTTTTCATGCAGAGGGTGGTGCGTAAATGGAATGAGCTGCCAGAGAAACTGGTGGAGGCTGGTACAATTACAACATTTAAAAGACATCTGGATGGCTGTATGAATAGGAAGCGTTTAGAGGGATATAGGCCAAATGCTGGCAATGGGACAAGGTTAATTAGGATATCTGGTTGGCAAAGACAGGTTGGACCGAACAGTCTGTTTCCATGCTGTACATGTCTATGACTCTAAGTTTAGATTAGCGTAGATTCCCTACAGTGTGGAAACAGGCCCTTTAGCACAACAAGTCTGAAGAGTAAGCCACCCAGACCCATTTCCCTCTGACTAATGCACCTAACACTATGGGCAACTTAGTGTGGACAATTCACCTGACCTGGACACCTTTGGACTGTGGGAAGAAACCCACGCAGACACAGGGAGAATGTGCAAATCCACACAGTCAGTCGCCCAAGGCTGGAATTGAACTCAGGTCCCTGGTGCTGTGAGGCAGCAGTGCTAACCACTGAGCCACCGTGTTGCCCCTAAGTATTCATTAAGAGAATAGCAGATTGAGACATGTCCTTACTGATTAAAGTTCATAAGATGATTAAACACATTGTGTTTGATATTGTTCCAAATAAACAGAAACATGAGGGTTAGAGAGAAGGTTGAGAGGGGCTGTGTGGTGCTACGTGCTTAATACTTAAAGCAAGAACTAGACTGCACATTTATCAAATGTGGATGAAGCTGGTCACTGATGTAATTGATGTCCATTTGCTGAATTCTTTCAAGTAATCAGTTGGTACGGCTAAGGATTAGCAATTGGAAGGCTTTATTTTGTTGCCTCTACATTGACTGGGCTTTCTGCTCCTTCCAGAGGCTTTTCATCGTGCTGAGTATGTCTACTGTCTAAATAAACTGTGCAAGGCTGGATGATCTAATGGATCCTTTTCTGTTTGCCATTGTGTGCTGATCCAAAAAGAGGGTTTGGATCAGGGAAATTGTTAAGTCCATATTGTTCAGTTCATATTTTGAGAAGGTAGCTTAGACCCTAACTTTTTCTTATTTTAAAGTTATATGCGAAAATGCCATGTTCCAAATGCAATACGACTGGTCAACGTACTCAATGTTAAGCACAACACAAATTATTTAAACACTATATTTCAAATGCAAACAAACGAAAGAGGAATTTAGAATAATTTAACTATTGGCATACTTAACCAAATAATAGATACAGTACCTAATACTTACACCGAAAACATCAAATCTCCTGCTCCCCAGATGCTGCCTGACCTGCTGTGCTTTTCCAGCACCACACTTTCTGCTCTGATCTCCAGCATCTGCAGTCCTCACTTTCTCATTATTTATTATTTGTTCCAATGTAGTAGCATCCCATAAACACACCCCTTGGCAACAATGCAAATTCAGACACAGATTTTTACATGCAGTTTTCTAATCCAGGAGCAAGAAACATCCAAAGAAAATTAAGAGATCATAGCAGCCAAGAGACATTCACTGAAGCTTCCAACTCTTTTGAGATGCCAAACAGCTGCTGATGTTCCTGTAAAAACTAAAACCCAGAAATTCGGGTCTATCAGCCATTCAGGTTGCTTCCATTGTTCCAACTTAAAAAAAAACTGAAGTCCTCACGAGTTATTTATTCTAGTGGTTCTGGTAGACTATGCCTCTGCCTTACAACGTCTCTTCAAACAAAAAAAAGGACAAAATAACCTTTGAAGGTGACAGTATCTTCACAATATGCTCTAACTCATTCAGAATGTTTGCCAGCTTCTCACCATAACATCTAAATCACAAGACATCTGTGCTTTTTGTTGTCTTTCTGAATTCTTTCTTAAACTGCAGTAAGTTTTACACTACGGTTAATTAACTGCAACCACAGAAAAGCAATTTACCTGAGGGAAGATTACCATTGGAGGCAGTCAAGAGTTGGGTCATTAGGTTGACCCTGGGTCTTGAGGGGTGATCTAATGAGTAGGGGCTGAGTAGGTTGAACATGTACTCATTGCAGTTTCGAAGAACAAGGTGACCTTATTGAAACTTGTAAGACTCTTAGCGGACGTGAAAGATTAGATGTGAAAAGGTTGTTTCCCCTTGTGAGAGAGTCGAGCACTGGAGAGTATAATCTCAGAATAAGGATTCATCCAAATAAGACAGAGATGAGGAGAAATTTCTTCCTTCAGAGGGTGATGAGAAAGATGGTAGTGTGGAATGTTTGTAACAGCAGAGGACTGCAGAGGCTGGGTCGTTCAGCGCATTCAAGACTTTTTTTTTAAATCAAAGGAGTCAAGGGCTAGGGGAAATGGCAGAAAAGTGAAACTGGGGGTTATCGAATGAATAGACTCATTGGGCTGAATGGCTTACTTCTGCTCCCGTGTTTTATGGTCTTATTTGATTCGAGAGTTAATTGTAGGATGCATTTGGTTAAAGTGCTCAGGTCTCAAAAGAGCAATTATATTAAGACACGATGTAATATTTATTCACATGAACTATTAAACCGAGGGAAAAAACATCCTTCTCATATGGGTAGAAAAAAGCTTTCTAAAGGCTTTGTTGTTCATTCAACACACTTTCTAATACTTGGGAATATTTGATAAAGTGCTACTTTGGAGCATAATCACCGGGTTTGTATCTGAGAGTATAAATTCCATCTATGATATAGAATTGTCAATGTGCTCCCTCAGAGTAATTCTTACTGTGTCTCAAAGTAATCAAGTTCCAGCGCTAACCTACCCCCACATACATGGCAATGATTATTGGAAAGAAAAAGAATCAGAACAAACCTTTGTGGATTTCTTGTTCCACTTCAGTGGTGCTTTTGAGTATTTGCACGTAGTCCTTGTACTTTATTTTCCCTTTCCAAACATTCTCCTTTCTGACTTTTTTGAGCTTCAGTTCCAATGGGCATCTTGTCACAATCCCTGTCACACATTAAAACAACATGAGGACTAAAAATACCATGCCAATTCAGGTCAATCTTTGCATTGTGATGGGATTACATTTGAGAGTTTTCATCAGGACAAACCAACATGTTAAACAACTGTCTGCCGTACTGAATCTTTTAAAAAAATCATTCATGGAACGTGGTGTGATGGGATGAGCTATTATTTGTTGTCCATCCCTAATAGTCACTTGAAATAAGTGGCTTGTTTGGCCAAGTCAGAGGGCAGTTATGAGTCAAGAACAGTGCTGTGGCTTTTGAGTCACATGTATGGCAGACCAAGTAAGGATATCGAAAGAAATCCAGTTCTTTGAAGCTGTTGCTTTTGAGGACTTCTTGTGAAGGAGTGAAAAATCTGAAAGATTTGTGCCATTGACCCATTTCCTCAGTTTTTCCTTCCCTCCATTCATAACATTTCAAATAAACAGCAATTCTTGTTACATATTGAAACTTGGTCCATGGGTTCTGTTAACCTAGATCTAAAAAGACAGGTGAATTGGGAAATTATACACAATTTGATAAAAGTCTTTAACTTTTGTGATGGTACCAGGGCTTGATTTCCAGCATCCTACCCAAGTGAGGTATGACATAGACAATTCTGCCCATTTTAGGGACCTCATCTCACTGCCACTGCTGTTAACTTAACTGTATGCAAGGGAGTTACCATAAAGGAAGATTAACAAACACACTTTGCAGGGATTTCATTTCTGAGGGGGATATATGTCTGATCTTCGTTGTCAGGGACTAACGGAGTGAGGGATGTGAGCTGAGGAAGAGGAATCTTTGAGAGAGCCACTCCACCTTATTACTGGAGAAGTCTCCCCACCAAGCCACAACCCCCTTGATGCCAACACTTACCTATGGCCTGGATCTCTCAGCAAACATTGACTACCTGCAGCTATCAGTGACACTGCATGCAATGCCTCGGTACCTGTTGATTGTCCATTAGATAGGGGATACGGAAAGGGTGGGGTGGGCAACATGCATTCAGGATTCTCGATTCAGCAGATCCCCCTGACAGTAGGTGACAGCGGTCTCTTAGGTGTCGCTGGGGTGGGGGGAGGTTACAGTTTTTGGGTTCAGGTCAGAGGGATGGTGTTGCGTTTCTAGCAGGAGGAGAGGATATCTGTCCAGGGTGGAAGGGATTATGTGGCTGGCAGGGAGTGTACATAGAAGATTCTGGGTAATCCCAGATGGAGGATGGGAAAAATTTCTGGCTGTAACAGCTGCTCCTTTTTTTGAGGCATTTTAGGTGCTGGAAGTGATTTCCTCAAATTCAAGGGGCAGCAATTACTGTTTTATATGCTGTTGCATTGTTTTGGAACTTTGGAAAAAAAAAAGTCAAAACAACAGCAGTTTTAAAAGGGAGAAGAACAGACAAAGGAAGCACGTGGTGAGGACAGTGCAGGAGAGAGAGAGAGAGACAGACAGACAGACAGAGAGAACACCTGCACATTTACTGCCTTTGCTGAATTTGAATTCATGTGTCGCTGGACATTGGAGTGCATCTGGGAAAATTAACAAACAGTGAATTTCACTACTAATCTTGGAGCATAGGTGAGGTGCCGGAAGACTGGAGGTTGGCAAACATCGTATCACTGTTTAAGAAGGGTGGTAAAGACAAGCCAGGGAACTATAGACCTGTGAGCCTGACTTCAGTGATGGGTAAGTTATTGGAGGGAACCCTGAGGGACAGGATGTACATGTATTTGGAAAGGCAAGGACTGATTCGGGATAGTCAACATGGCTTTGTGCGTGGGAAATCATATCTTACAAACTCAATTGAGTTTTTCGAAGAAGTAACAAAGAAGATTGATGAGGGGAGAGCAGTAGATGTGATCTATATGGACTTCAGTAAGGTGTTCGACAAGGATCCCCATGGGAGACTGGTTAGCAAGGTTAGATCTCATGGAATACAAGGCTCAAAGGTAGAAGACAGAGGGTGGTGGCGGAAGGTTGTTTTTCAGATTGGAGGACTGTGACCAGTGGAGAGCCACAAGGATTGGTGCTGGGTCCTCTCCTTTTTGTCATTTACATAAATGATTTGGATGCGAGCATAAGAGGTACAGTTAGTAAGTTTGTAGATGAAACCCAAAATTGGAGGTGTCGTGGACTGCGAGGAGGGTTACCTCAGATTACAACAGATGGGCCAATGGGCTGAGAAGTGGCAGATGGAGTTTAATTCAGATAAATGCGAGGTGCTGCATTTTGGGAGAGCAAATCTTAGAAGGACTTATACAGCTTAATGGTAAGGTCCTAGGGAGTGCTGCTGAACAAAGAGACCTTGGAGTGCAGGTTCATAGCTCCTTGAAAGTGGAGTCACAGGTAGATAGGATAGTGAAGAAGG
>NC_057721.1:70280796-70288802 GCF_004010195.1 Chiloscyllium plagiosum | reverse complement strand
ATGCCCCCTTCTTATCCTTGAAATCATGCAATGCCCCTAAATCACTAAAATCTGTTTTTGCACTTATAACTGCAATACACTGCAGTGCTGAAAATGGAAAACTTTTTGTGAAATATGTTTTATATGCAACAAAAAATAAATGTTATCATTTATTACTGTTCTTACTGTCCACCTACTTTTGGCTCACTCTGTATAAAATTTAGTCTGTGATAGCAAAATAGTCAATGCAATCCTTGTGGTTCATGTTGTCTTGCTAAATCATATACATCTGGTTCAATTTTTGTCAAAAGCAATCTCAGGTCACCACGCTGAACAACACCCATGCGATTACGGGTCTTATCTTGTATTCTAGCACTGAATCCTTTCTCTACCAAAAAAGAGGTAGGAAATGGTCATGCAAACCGCTTTGCCTCTTCGCTTAATAGCAGGAAATGACATCGGGTGGTGTCTTGAATCCAAACAAGGGATTTGCGAAAACCGAATTTTCATTGCAGTGTCGCTTTGGAGCCCTATCATTTCTACCTGAAGGCGAATGTCCATTTCTTCTGCGCGTGAGATAAAGGGGTCAGTCAGCCATGTAGGGATCTCCATCTCGATAAGATCAGCAAATCATATTTTCATATCATGCTGCAGTACACGAACGTGAGCTGAATAGATAAGTAATTGATCATCAGTAACATCCTCTGCGATATTGTTTAAACTCGGGAACTGGTAAAACTCACGACGACTGATATTCCGATGAAAGAGATCAAGTTTTGCAATAAAAGATGTAACAGCATTCCTTGCTTTTATGAAACTCACATTATCTCCTTGTAACTGAATGATCAGCAAATTGCACTTATCGAATATATCTGCAAGAAATGCATAGTCGTGTTTTACGATTTCGGCTTTCATACAAAGGTTTTCATTATTTCTGTGTAGGAATTCAATGATAGAATTGAACAGTTCATGGAAACGATTGAGGCATTTTCCTTTCGAGAGCCATCTCATTTCTGTGTGTAGCAGCAATTGCAGAAATTCATCTTCATTATCTTTACAGAGTTGGCAGAGAAGTCATTCATTCAGGGCATGTCTCTTTATATAATTTACCACATCTATCACTTGTAGAGAATGGTTGAGGGCTTCACTAAGTTTCTTTGCAGCCAGATGCTGCTGATGGATAATGCAGTGTACTGTGAAAACATGTGGCACTTCTCTCTTTAATAATGTGACAAATCCCTAATGTTGGCCAGTCATAGCATGCGCGCCATCCGTAGCACAAGCAGCAATGTTTTTGAGGGGAACAGGCTTTTTATCAAAATAATCCTTGACGCAGTCGAAGATAGTCTTACGTTTGGTATCTGTTGGTAGATCCAGAGCAAAAAGTAGTTCTTCTCGTATTTCATTTTTGTCGATGAAACGTACAGCTTGATTTTTCATATAGTACTTTCATCAATTTGTAAGGCGATTTCTTTCGATATCAAAAGGGAACATAATTTATCCTCAACATTTGAGACCATTTCATCGATACGCCTTCTCATGGAATCGTTGCTAAGAGGAATACGTTTGATAGTCATTGATGGTTCCTGATGTAGCACGGTTGATAATACTTCGGCAATAGCTGGCAGCACCAACGATTCACCCACGGAATGAGGTTTACCACATTTTGTAATTAGCTTTGCTATGTTGCATGATGCCACAAGGCCATCCATATTTGTGGCTCCCATCTTTGAAAAAGCAGTGGAAATCGTTGGTCGCTGATTGAATTTATTTGTTAATGTTTGAAAATATGCCAAATCTTAGTCCTTTTTGTCACAGTGTTTCTTTTCTAAATGTTTAATAAGCCGGGAAGGCTTCATGGCCTCATTGGAAAAGCTTTGTTCACAGAGCAAGCACAGTGGTAACTGCTTATTAGTTGGAGATTGAATAAAGCCATATCGCAAATAGTCCATGCTATACTGCCTGCACTTTTTCTTACTTGATGAGGCCATTTTTACACTGTCGCTCGAATACCCTGATGGGATCATGGGCATTACCTTATCATAATAATTTTAAGACGCTCAGACAAGTGGCAAAATTTGATTGGCTAATTAGCTGTAATGAGCATTCATTCTGCCACCCAATAGAATAGTTGAAAAGCTGCGTTTCGTCTTCCTAGAAGCGACACGAATTAGGTAATATTGATCTCAGCAGTAGAATCAGTGTCAACTGCGAATGAGTTCAAATGGCTTGCCATTCACAGAGAAGACGCTCAATAATTGCGCAGCAACCAATCAGAGCGCACGCCTCCATGGATGCAGGGAGACTCGTGTTATGCGACTATCCATCTGCACACAGCAATGTCCTTCAAGGACACAGCCATCTTCCAAGTGATTGGTAAGCTTTCTACAAAGTCATTCAATGCCTCCTTGCCGTCTCCTTTGACTTTAATGCCCACCGAAGGAAGGCAAATGCCCCTCAGGGGGTGCTTCCGCCCCCCTTGAGAAACACTGATCGAGACAATAAGTAATTGATCATTGGAAGTTTAAATTTCCCAGACAATTACTGCTCAGTGAGTGCGTTAGAATTTCTGAGAGACTCTGACATGCAGTTATCAGGATACATCTGGGTTGCAAATATCTGGAGACCAGGAGATCTGTGCCTATGTTTTTAACTCAGTGAGGAAGGAGTTCCTGCTGTATCAGGTTATGGGGAGCAAGGTGGGCCATGCCCATAAATGTAAGTAGAGGATTATTTTGAGATGCAGGATTATAATATCACGTGGTTTGAGTTAGCTACTGAAGCAAAAGTAGTTTCTGGGGGAGACTCAGTGTTGATGGGGTGACACCAGTCCTGGCCCAGGTAAATGGTAATTCTGTTCAATGGTTAAATAGAAAAAGATATTGAAGTTACTTGTTTGACCATGACTACTGTAAATTGTAATTAAGTGTTGGCTGGCAAAAGTCTAATGGACAAGGCCTGATTTAAAAGAGGAATAGTTAAGGCATATTTTCATGAAGGGGAAAGATAGAATTAACAAAACCAGAGTTCTCTGTATGATGAAAGAAATAGAGGACAAGATGAAGTAGAAGAATCGCACGTAGGATAGATGTCAATTGGATAATAAAAAAGTGACCTTACCTGCTAGCTGTTCGATTTGAGAGTAAACTTATTGAATGTTTTTATTTTAATGTGCTGAGTCTTTCAACCAATGAACAGTGTGAACTATTTGAAATGCTCAGCATTTTAAATGAAAACAGTGTGATCTGTTCATTTTCCTAATCTTGTAAACTGTACCACAGGATGAACATGTAGCATTTGGTAAAATAGTTTGATAGTATCTTAGGACAGTGAGCTCATTGTTCATCTATTGATATATTTCCTCTTCACCCAGAGTGAGAGTGTTGAACAGGTAATGACTGATTCCGAAATTTTCTTACCTTTTCCTCTGGGAAGTGACACCCCGGACAGTGCCTCCAGTACTGAGCTCTTCCCAGAGCTCTGGTCTCCAATCACAGCGATGGCTGGAAGTCCCAGATCTTTGTCCACACCAAAAGCTCTCAGTTGGTCAATGAGATCAATACAAGGTCGTACTTTACTTTCATACTCATTGAAAAACACAGTGTCCATTGCCTGAGGGGAAACAGCAGTCATTGTCAAACAAGTCATATCAACATCTTTTACAACTTAACCTTTGAACAAAATTCCCATGGTAGGAATAAAAAATATATTTCATTAACATGATAACTGGATTTGCAAGACTGCAGATCTCTGCAACGTGTGTAGGGACATTCTGAGACCACTTCAATGGTTTTGACTGCTCCTGAGGACGAACTAACATAGAAACATGGAAGATAGGAGCAGGGGGAGTCCATTCGGCCTTTTGAGCCATTCATGAAGATCGTGGCTGATCGTCCAATTCAATAGCCTAATCCTGCTTTCTCCCCATAATCTTTGATCTCATTCACCCCAAGAGTTATACCGAGCCGCCTCTTGAATATGTTCGATGTTTTGGCATCAACTAGTAGTAGTGAATTCCACAGACTCACCACTCTTTGGGTGAAGAACTGTCTCCTCATTTCCATCATAAGTGGTCTACCCTGAATCCTCAGACTGTGACCCTTACTTCTGGTCATTATGACCATCCTCCCTGCATATACCCTGTCTAGTCCCTATAAATCTCTATGAGATCTCGCCCCATTCATCTGAACTCCAGCGAAAACAATCCTAACCTAGTCAATCTCTCCTCATATGTCAGTCCTGCCATCCCTAACCTGCTCCCCCCATACTTGATTACTTCCAGTAAGAACAATCTATTGTTGTATTATACAAGTGACGATAGTGCTGAAATTGAGACTCGATCTTTGCCCATGTTAAGAATTAGGAGAAAGTGAGGACTGCAGATGCTGAAGATCAGAGTTGAGAGTGTGGTGCTGGAAAAGCACAGCTGGTGAGGCAGCATCTGAGGAGCAGGCCTGACCGAATGTGCTTTTCTAGCACCACACTCCCAACCCACATTAAGAATTGTCTTCCAAGTTCTTCTGAAGAAGAGTCATACTGGACACAAATTGTTAACTATGTTTCTCTCTCCACAGATGCTGCCAGACCTGCCGAGTTTCCCTAGCATTTTGTCTTCTCATTGTTGGCTGTAGAGCTTGCTGTGAGCAAATTGGTTGCTGCACTTCCTACATAACAATAATGACCACACTTCAAAAAGCTGTATGATGAGATACATATTCTTTCCATTTATTTCTTATGGATACTTGGACAGAGTACCAAAAGGCCACTAGTTCCTGTGGAACCTTCCCTCCTGCAAGTTTATACCCTCAAGAGATTGTCTGGAAAAAGTGGAGGTCAAAGGTCAGGGGACAGATTGGAGAAAGTTGGCTGAAGTTAATGCATTACTTTCACAATGCAAAGACTTGCCTTAATTGATTTTTTTCTCCTTTCTTCCTTCTGTTCTTGTGTCTCCAACACACCAAATGCATTCTTCCAGATGTCCTTCTGACAGGTAGACCCCTTGGAGTTAGAAAAGCCTTGGCTACAGATCGGCACAGCACTCACAGCTGTGGGTACCTCAGCTAGTATGTGTTGTGCTTGCATAATGCCGTTTGTCTGTCCCGAATGTGTTTGCCTGTTTGGTTCCTAAAGGAATGGAAATAGCGTTATAGCTCTACATCAATGGTCACAATTTCAATAGCTCATTAAGCAAACTCCAGTCTAAATATCCAATGCAAATCTCTACAATATTAATCTAACCACCCTCAAACTCACATTCCATTCACTCCCTGCACAGAATCAACATTTCATGTTCCTGAACCTATTTGTACTGAGTCACCTTGACACAGTCAAAAAAGGGAAGTGCAAAAGACTTAATGTAAGTCAGCCTGATTCCCTTATGACCATTGCTGCAGGAAGATGAAGATCCTGCAAGGTACCTAAAGGTCTTTGTCTCATTCTATCCTGTAACCTTCAATCCCAATTAAATATTATACTTTTTTTTGAAGGAATGACTAAATTCGTTAGCTAGGAGTCTGTTGTATGTGCCCGTAACTGTGTGGGGTAAAAAACACGTTAGAGATTCCTTGGGTTTTCTAACTTTAAATCTGTTTTCTTTTCTTGCTCTGAGTCCCTAGTCTGGAAATCCTTTAATGTGTTATGTGGTTCCCTGGTTAAAGTGAATAGATGACTTTCACAAATGGAATAATGTTATCTGTTGTAGGAATATCTGACTTGTATGATGAATCCTCACTATTGCACATCCCACTGTAACAGCTATCTGGATAAATAGTTGTAGGTGTAAAATCCCAGAACTCCATCCCTATCAGTATAGTCATGGACTGCTGCTGTTCAAAATGGCAGCTCAACACCACATTTTTGATGACAATTAGTGTCAGGCAAGCTGGGAAAGCAATGGCCTAGTGACATTATTGCTGGACTGTTAATCAAGAGATCCAGAGAATGTTTCTGGGGACCTGGGTTCAATGGTAGATGGTGAAATCTGAGTTAACCTTTTTAAAAAAGCTGGAATTAAGAGTCTAATGATGACCAGGAATCCATTGTTGGAAAAACTCATCTGGTGCACTAATGTCCTTTATCTGTCATCGTTACTTGGTCAGGACTACATGTGACTGCAGTCCCACAGCCATATGATGGGCAATGAATACTGATCTTGCCAGTGATGCCCTCAGCCCATAAATGAATAAAATAAATGCCTTTCCAGCGAGTGATGCCCATGTCCCATGAGTGAATAAAATATAAACTGCTTACAGTAATGAATGCTTGCTGTTATCATCCTTACCTTTCTTCATGCAGGTCTCACCCAGCTAGCTACAAACACAGCCTTATTTACAACTCGTCCTGAGGATAAGTTATAATGGACTCGGAACGTTAAGTCTGTTTTCTCTTCATGGACATTGCTGGACCTGCTGAGATTCCTGAGCATTTTCTATGCTTGTTTCAGATTTCCAGCATCCGCAGCACTTTTGCTGTTATTTTAATAGGTACATGTGCCTTTTCCCCAATAACTCAAAAGAGTAGAAACAGGAACAGGTCATATTTTCCAAAGAAGTTGCATCATCATTCAATGGATAGTCAAGAAGGCATTTGGTATGCTTTCCTTTATTGGTCAGAGTATTGAGAACAGGAGTTGGGAGGTCATGTTGTGGCTGTACAGGACATTGGTTAGGCCACTGTTGGAATATTGCCTGTAATTCTGTTCTCTTCCTATCGGAAAGATGTTGTGAAACTTGAAGGGGTTCACAAAAGATTTACAAGGATGTTGCCAGGGTTGGAGGATTGGAGCTACAGAGAGAGGTTGAACAGGCTGGGGCTGTTTTCCCTGGAGTGTCGGAGGCTGAGGGGTGACCTTATAGAGGTGTACAAAATTATGAGGGGCGTGGGTAGGGTAAATAGGCAAAGTCTTTTCCCTGGAGTTGGTGAGTCCAGAACTAGAGGGCATAGGTTTAGGGTGAGAGGGGAAAGATATAAAAGAGACCTAAGGGGCAACTTTTTCACGCAGAGGGTGGTACATGTATGGAATGAGCTGCCAGAGGATGTGGTGGAGGCTGGTACAATTGCAACATTTAAGAGGCATTTGGTTGGATATATGAATAGGAAGGGTTTGGAGGGATATGGGCTGGGTGCTGGCAGGTAGGACTAGATTGGGTTGGGATATCTGGTTGGCATGGACGGGTTGGACCAAACCAGGAATGTGAGAGGTGACATGAACAGCTACAGTATTATAGATACTTAATCAACTTGTTCAGTTAAGCTATGACACACCACTGGAGCAGTAGACCTTCTAGTTCAGAAATAGGGACACTAAAACTGCACCACAAGAGCTCTCAAATTTCAAGAGCTACTATGGTGGGACATGAGAAAGGAGTAAACTAGCACCAGGATGCCTGGTCAACATACTCATCCCACACGGACTCCGGAGCACCTTTAAACCAGCAGAGTTCGGACCCAAACAGGACAAACAGTACAGACTACAGATTCAAAAACACCAGCAACAGTTCTCCTTCAAGATCCTCCGCTCCACACTTGCAGCAATGCGCCGGCACCTAACCTCTCTACAGTCAGCCCTGCCTCAGCTGAGGGCCACTATCTCTCAGAATTGCAAAGGATCCACTCTGCACTACATCCTCAGGAGAATTCATACTCTCAACAAGCAGTATTTCAACTCCATCTCAAACATCAAAAACTGCAAGTACAACAAACGTTTATCTACCCACCTCCATAACCAGCGCTCCTCAAATATTCCAGAAGATTTCCCCGGCCTCTGGAACTATTTGGACGCCATTAGCCATGCGGCTGATGCAGCTGCCACCCCCACGCTGATTGATGATGTAACTTCCGCCCCCATCACCACCACTCCCACAACCACTTCCGCCCCTCACAATTCCTCATGCACCACACGTGACATCACTTCCGCCCCTCACATCATCGCTGATGTCACACGCTCAGTGGCTTCCACCACCCCTACTGCCGTGTCTGCCACCATTTCCGCCCCCACCAACGCCACTCACCTGCATTCTGCTGACACG
>NC_057721.1:70264680-70278508 GCF_004010195.1 Chiloscyllium plagiosum | reverse complement strand
TCTCCTCTACATTGGGGAGACTGGACGCCTCCTAGCAGAGTGCTTTAGGGAACATCTCCGGGACATCCGCACCAATCAACCACACTGGCCTGTGGCCCAACATTTCAAATCTCCCTCGCACTCTGCCGAAGACATGGAGGTCCTGGGCCTGCTTCACCGCTGCTCCCTCAACACCCGACACTGGAGGAAGAACGCTTCATCTTCTGCCTCGGAACATTTCAACCCAGGGCATCAATGTGGACTTGAACAATTTCCTCATTTCCCCTTCCCCCACCTCACCTCAGTTCCAAACCTCCAGCTCAGCATTGTCCCCATGACTTGTCCTACCTGCCTATCTTTTCCACCTATCCACTCCATCTTCATCCCCTCCCCCACTCACCTATTGTACTCGATGCTACTTTCTCCCCACTCCCATCCTCCTCTAGCTTATCTCTCCACGCTTCAGGCTGTCTGCCTTTATTCCTGATGAAGGGCTTTTGTCCGAAACGTCGATTTTACTGCTCCTCGGATGCTGCCTGAACTGCTGTGCTCTTCCAGCACCACTAATCCAGAATACAATGGGAATTGACCAGGCAAGAAATTCCGGGCTTGATTTAAAACAAAGCATAAAAAAGGGAATTGCTGGAGAAACTCAGCAGGTCTGGCAGCATCTGGGGGGAGAGAACAGAGTTAACGTTTTGGGGCCAGTGATCCTTCTTCAGAACAGGTGAGAACTTGAAGAAGAGTCTCTGAAGAAGCATCACTGGATCCGAAACATTAACTCTGTTTTCTCTCCACAGATGCGGCCAGACCTGCTAAGTTTCTCTCATGCTTTCTTGTTTTGTCGGTTGTTTCAGATCTCTAGCATCCACAATTCTTTGTTTTATTTCAATATTTGACTTGTTGTGTATAAACTCAGAAGATGTGTGAAGCCTTCCAGTGTTGATGAGGCTGACTCTCATGTATATGAATGTAGAAAACAATTATTCACCTGAATTGGAGTTTCCTATCAGTTTGTTGAGTTTATTGATATATTGCCTGAGTCCTCGAGTTATTAAAAATCTATTGATCAATATGTTGGATACTCTCATTGAGTGAATTTCAATGATTCACAGTCATTGATTCAAGAAGACAATTTTTTTATCTCTGTTCTAAATGGCCAATCCATTGTGCATGTTTGGACAGTGATCATCCCACTGTAGTGTGAATCTGGAGGCCTGAGTTAATACTCTAGTGAGTGACCTTTGTGTTTTAAAAAAAACCTGCCATGGCTTAAAATTCAACTGATTCATGAATCTGGAATAAACATTGGACTCATTAATAATGAATATGTCTGAGCCAGATTTTTGTTAAAAAAAAAGCAGCATCACAAATTTCCTTCCAGGGAGGAAATGTACCATCTAAACCTGATCTGGCTTCCTAGTGGTTTAATCTAATGTGGTTGACTCTTAACTGACCCTCAAAATGACCTAGCAGTTGTAGGTGGTCCATGTCTACCTATTCAATTAGGGATGGGCAATCAATGCTGGTAATGTTTACATGCCTGGAATCAATAAACATTCAAGACAATTTGGGCGGCATGGTAGCTCAGTGGTTAGCACTGCTGCCTCACAGCACCAGGGTCCCGGGCTCGATTCCAGCCTCGGACGACTGTATGTGTGGAGTTTGCACATTCTCCTCGTGTCTGCGTGGGTTTCCTCCAGTGCTACGGTTTCCCTCCCACAGTCCAAAGACGTACAGGTCAGGTGAATTGACCATGCTAAATTGCCCATAGCGTTAGGTGCATTAGTCAGAGGGAAATGGGTCTTGGTGGGGTACTCGTCGGTGTGGACTTAGTGGGCCGAAGGGCCTGTTTCCACACTGTAGAGAATCTAATCTGAGACTACTATCCCAAGATTTGGACTTACCAGCCTTGGAAATACCTTCAAGCCTTCTCAGTATTTTATAAGTGAACAAGATCACCACCTGTTAATCTAAAATCAATTTTCCTCCATCACACTCTTGTCCCAGGAATCAGTCCAGTGAACATTTGCTGCATCCATTGAAGACAAGTGTATCCTTTATTAGGTAAGGGGCTAAAGCAATACAGAATACTTTCAGTATGGTCTTAACTGAAGCCGACCAGCACCTGAGTCACTATAGTCCCAGAGGCCTGCTCTCTCATTAGAGAGTGAGAAAGAGAGTAGGAGAGAAGGAATGAGAAAGAGAGAAGGAATGAGAAAGAGAGAAAGAGCGAGAGAGAACTCAGTTAACTCAGCCACATTAGAGAGATTTGAACATTCCTTGGATACGCACGTGGCTGATGATGGGATAGTGTAGGAGGATGGGCTTAGATTATTTCATGGGTCGGCACAACATTGAGAGCTGAAGGGCCTGTTCTGCGCTGTATTATTCTCTGTTTTATGAAAGAGTGAGGGAGAGAGCGAGAGGATTAGTCTGGTTTAACCTGAGGGTCACCATGCCTAAGGTGAGCAGTGAGGTTGAGAAGATGGGACCTTCATTGTATCCTCAGTCGATGTGGGAATTAAACTTGCGTGGGGGCCGGGGTGGTGGGGGGTGGGGGGTGGGGGGGGGTTGTCAGTTAGTTCAGTTGAATGGATGGTTGGTTTACAATGCAGAGTAATGCCACGTGGTGGAAAGTGAGACTATTGTAGATTGAGATCAGTTTTTTGTCAGTGCTGGAGGGCATCTTATGCACTGTATGATTCTGGGAATTTACAATTATCAGATTTAGAACCTATCTGGGCCATTCTCAGCATGTAATATTTTCTTGGGGATAGAAGGCAGAGAGGTTCGCATAGTGTGAGTTCCCATAGATACAACTGAACCCTGAAGCAGCTTTGAAACAAGTAGAGGGGAGATCTGCCAGGAGCTATGGAACAATAATGACCACAAGAGCTTTCATAAGCCAAGCATTATTTTCTGATCTGGAGTCACTAAGCAAGAAAGCAATGAGACTAATATTTGAATTGTAGGTCCCACAATCTAGAGGGTTCTTGTAGGTTGCCTATCGTGAAAGGATGTCCAGAAATCTCTTAGTTTGCAGAATAGCAGGGGCAGTGTTTTTGAAGTGTTCAATGAAAGTGAATTCCTGAGAACTGTGGCACTGTTGCTTTGGTCCCAGGAGAAATGAAGAAACCCTCAAGATCATACAAGACGAGAGAAATTTTTGAATTAAGATAGAACGAGAACAAGAATAGTCTTCTTGGGATGTTTTTAGTTTAAAAAGTATGTGTTTACAAAATATAATGTTAAGTTAGAAGCACCTCTTATTTCTTCTCTAGTAGAACAAAGTGTTTATTTGTTTAACATGTGAAATCTCATGGCACAATTCTTCCATTTAATAACTGGGAGTTTGAATTTTTCCCATAAAATTTCTGGTCTCCCTCAAGATCATTACAGAGAGATTGTACTTTTGTGAAGAATTTTGAATTTACTTCTAACTGCTTGCTACTGCTAAAGTTTCTACTCCACTCACCTTTTGTACCTTCATAATTCACATTGTTTAAGACCTTAATTGCAGACTGAACCACACCTTCATACACAAACCGTAATGATTCAAAATTCCATTCTTAGTATTTACTCATTAACTAATCTCAACACTATTAGAAACAGGAAAAGAGCAGCTTTCCTCCTGAGTAGTCTTGTGCTGCAGTGGTAGTGTCCTTACTCCTGCGACTGGTAGACTGGGTTCAAGTCCCACCTGCTCCAGAGTTGTGTAATAATATCTCTGAACAGGTACAAGCATACATTTCCCCTTTGAACAAAGGAGAATGGTAAATAAGCCAAGGCTACACAGGTCGCTGACTGTTGGCCACTCGGAGAATGCCAATCAATATCGGTGTTAGGAAAGCAGAACATAACATCTTTAATATATTCAAATAGCGTGTGAACACTTGGAAGTGGATCTTTTTCAGCTGACAAAGGAGCAGCACTCCAAAAGCTTGTGGTTTCAAATAAATCTGTTGGACCTGGTGTCATGTGACTTCTGACTTTGTCCACCACAGTCCAACACGTATCCCACCTTAAAGAAGTGGTGAAGGAGTTGTAGTTGGATAGTTGGTCCTGACCTACCACTTCCTCATGTCCTTTGCCAATTTAGTGCCTTTCTACAATACAGACATGCAATACCTGTACGATCTCCACACTTTTTCTTGATGAATTGGATCTCTTGTTCCGCTGCTGACTGGAATTCATGCTTGCCACCAAAAGCCAATCTCTAGGAAAATCTTGAGATTAATCTGTGGAAATTATTGCAATTTTCTGTTCCAGTTTTATTTCTTTGCAACAAAAGACATTAACCCAAAGGGTAATATGTTCATGAGATTTGGGTTGTAAACAGTCAAATTTTGTTCATTGAAAAAAATGTACAATTGTATTGAAAGATGAACTAGCTATCATTTTATCATTTCACATAGCCAGGATATATTTAGGGAATTAAAAAAGAATCCTGCGTTGCTTACATGTTGAACGCTATAAAATATAATATAGAAGGTTAAAGCTGGATGTGATTGATGTATTTAGGATTCTGAAGGAACTGACAGGGTAGACAGCAAGAAATGTTTCTCACTGTTGGATGACTCTGGGATGAGGTTTCAGGTCGAGTTAAGAAAGGTTTTTGCATTCCAAGGCTGGCAAAAATGCTGAACTCTCTGCCATGAAAAGCAATAAATACCATCTCAATTGCTACTGTGTCTCAAAAATCCATCAATTTCAAGAAAAAATGTGATATGTTTGCTACACAAAAGTAAACAGTGGTCTTGAACCAAGGCACATGGATAAGGCTTTGATTTCTGGCTCAAGGTAATGGCTCAAAGGGTAAAAACAAGGACTGCAGATGCTGGAAACCAGAGTCTAGATTAGAGTGGTGCTGGAAAAGCACAGCAGGTCAGGCAGCATCCGAGGAGCAGGAAAACCAATGTTTCGGGCAAAAACCCTTCATTAGGAATAGAGCTAAAGGTCATAATCGCTATAAGCAACCATTTGTGTCACATGGAATGATATTCAGACATTACGGACAATATCGCTGTACAAGATACCAATGAGCTTAACTCTAAATAGAGCTCCGTGCCGAGTCCTCTGGGTGTGTTTTCGACAGGGGCCATGTGAAATAAATGTGATTGCCCATCACCCCCCCCTCACAATTTCTCACCCAGTCCCAAGCTCCACGAAACAGAGAAGGGGTTGGCATCTACCCACTTTATGTCAATGAATCCTGACCCTAAATTGAATCCCAACATTATGTGGCCCGCACCGCATAGATCATGCCTAGTACACCTAGATTTCTCACATCTATGAACTGGAAGAACATGACTTACTTGGAATGTGAGGCATCCACTTATTTCAGGAAGCTTTTTCTAACATTTGTTTGAATCATGACTGAACTGTCACATACCTCCATGTTCCACATCCCTCAATACACTTTCTGGACAAAAGCCTTTAAATATCATGTTTAAGCTTAACAAATGAAGCTACATGAAGCTGCTGTTCCCAGAAGATCATTCAAAACTTTTACCACTTGGGCAGTGTTTTCTAACTTAGTTCCCGAAAGACTTTTCTCGACTAGTCCCCCTTGTCTTCCACTCACTAGCCAGGAGAAGTAAATAGTACCTCTCTAACAAATGCAATGAATGCTGGAGAAACCTAGCAGGTCCTGCAGCATTTGCAGAGAGAAACACAGAACTAACATTTTGAGTCCAGTAGGACCCTTCTTCAGATCTGGAAAGTTTCTCTCTATCTGCCCTCTCTTTTCCCATATAACGTGAAAAGTTGGATCAAATCACACCTTAACATTTTAAATTCTTAGGAATACAACCTGAGATTATATCATCTCTCCTGGAAATGTAAATACTTGGTGTCCAGGAATCATTTCAACCAATCAATAATGAACTCCCCCACCCAGCCAGTGTAATTTTTTTTTGTAATCAACCTGCTTAGAGATGCTGTGACATACATCTAGAGCAGATAAAACTTGAACACGGGTCTCCTGGCTCAGAGGTAGGAACATTAAACAGCAACCCTGCGCCAAATATATCCAAGCCAGTGTATCCTTAGATGTGGAACTCAGAACAGGTCAGTACTCCAAGGATAGGCTAACCAGTGCGAAAGCACAATCCCTACTGCCACATGCTGTCTTCATCCCTTTCCCTGGGAGGCATCTGTGTCAGAATCAGACTGTTCACCACCTCAGTGTCATTTTTCAACACAGCATCCCTACAGTGTGGAAACAGGCCATTTGGCCCAACAAGTCCAAGCCAACCCTCCAAAGAGTAACCCAACCAGACCCATTCCCCTACCCTATTACTTTATATTTCCCCCAACTAATGCATCTGACCTACACATCCATGAATACTATGGGCAATTTAGCACAGTGAGAGGAAACCGGAGGACCTGGAGGAAACTCACACAGACACGGGGAGGACATACAAACTCCACACAGACAGTCGCCCGAGGCTGGAATGAAACCCGGGTCCCTGGTGCTGTGAAGCAACAGTGCTAACCACTGAGCCACCGTGCCACCTTGTCTGTATCGCTTTATTTTCACCTCTGTAATAATGCCAACACCCTTTCTCAGCACATCTGCTGCTGAAACTGTCACTGATTTACTACCTCTTGATTTGACAATTAGAAAACGATTCCCATGGTCTACCCTTCCTAAGTTTGACTTCATGCAAAACTCTGATGCTAGTCTCTTTACCCAGAATATCCGGTTCATTCATCAGCTTGTGTCCATTAATATGCATCAACTTCCTGTTAAAGAATTTGCAATTTTTTAATCTTCCCCATCAATAGGAATGAGAAAGAATATTGTCAAAAACAAACTCCAAACAAGGTACAGCCCCCGGAGGAACTGGCCTGACAGAAACACCAGTATCTCACAGTAAAGAATTCAACAGCAACAAAATGAACTAAAAAAAATCTTGTTCAAATTCAAACTGCATGTGCCAGGTATTAAAAAAATGTTGCTAAATACAAATAATATGACAAGAAAACATAAGCATTTATATTTGAAAAATGGTTCTTACAGAATTGAGGCAACAAAGTGATGCTTGAAGTTGAAGTGATTTTGAATCTACAGTAAGATAAACAATTCAGTCAAGTGTAAAGAACTACATACCTGCTGTATTGGTCTGACAGACAGAAATGGATATGTTGAACTAAACCGGCCAATGTGTAATATTATGAAGACGTCATTACTGTTGTCAATGAGAGGAGCTCAAGCGATTCAACTTTGGGCTCTGATGCCAAAGCCACATCAGAAATTTAAACAAGTATCTCAGTCTGTGGAAAGAAAGCTGCTAAGATGTCTGCTGTCAGGAGCACCACTGCGTGTGTGCTGCAACTATTGTGCTGTCGACCTGGAACGAAATACTGTACAACTGAACAAATGATCTAATCTCACGGGAAATTGAATCTGTTCTTCAATCAGCTGAGTTGTGTTTTTGGTGAAATGAAACTGAAATTTAAGTCTGACTGCAGACACTGCTGCCCTCTATGGCAAGGTGAAAAATCACACAACACGAGGTTATAGTCCAAAGAGTTTGTTTGAAAACATTAATTTTTGGAACGCTGTTCCTTTATTAGGTGCTAGTGAGAGAGGAAGACCTGAGGCACAGAATTTATAAAGAAAAGATCAAAGGATTATAAAACCCTTGCAAATGAATTGAACACACCTAAAATGGCTCTTAAGTCTTGAAAGTGATTAAACCCCAAGGAAGGGTGAACTGTTAAATATCCTCCCCCAAGTCCTTTTGGACCAATTAAATCAGGAAATGAATTGATTGAATCTAATTGCTGATGTAGAGAAACTATAGATTTGGTTTTACATGGTGATACTGGAAGGGTGGTGACATAGTGGTAATTTTAGATTAGTACACCAGAAATTCAGGCTGCTATTGTGAGGGAGTGGTTCAAATCTCAAGAAACTAAAGGAAATGTAAATTCAAATTTGCTTGCAATTAAACATTGATTATTTATGATTCGGAGATGCCGGTGTTGGACTGGGGTGTACAAAGTTAAAAATCACACAACCCCAGGTTATAGTCCAACAGGCTTAATTGGAAGCACACTAGCTTTCGGAGCGACGCTCCTTCATCAGGTGATTGTGGAGGGCTCGATCGTAACACAGAATTTATAGCAAAAATTTGCAGTGTGATGTAACTGAAATTATACATTGAAAAATTGATTGTCTGTTAAGCCTTTCATCTGTTAGAATACAGTGATAGTTTCACTTCTTTCACCCGAATAGCACCAGCAAATTTCCCACCTAGGATATTAGTACCCTTCTGGTTCAAGTGAAGACCGTCCTGTTTGTACAGGTCCCACCTTCCCCAGAATGAGCCTCAATTATCCAAGTACCTGAGAACCTCCCTCCTGCACCATCCTTGCAGCCACGTATTCAGCTGATATCTCTCCCTATTCCTTGCCTCGCTATCACGTGACATGGGTAACAATCCAGAGATAACAACTCTGTTCTAGCTCTCAGCTTCCACCCTAACTCCCTGAAATCCTGCCTTACATCCCTATCCCTCTTTCTACCTATGTCGTTGGTACCTACATGGACCACGACTTGAGGCCAGTCACCCTCTCCCTTCAGGATCCCAAAGACACGGTCTGAGATATCACGGAACTTGGCATCTGGGAGGCATCACACTAACCACGAGTCTCATTCGTTCCCAACAAACCTTCTATCTGACCCTCTAACTATTGAGTCCCCAATGACTAACACTCTCCTCCTTTCCCTCCTCCCTTTCTGTGCAACAGGGACAGGCTCTGTGCCAGAGACCTTGGTATGTTGTCCCCCCCAACAGTATCCAAAGCGGTATACATGTTTTTCAGGGGAACGACCGCAGGGGATCCCTCCACTGACTGCTTTTTCACCCTTCGAACAGTCACCCAGCTTTCTTCCTGCCTAGGAGTAACTACTTCCCTGTAACTCCTATCTATCACAGCCTTTGCCTCCCGAATGGTCCGAAGTTCATCCAGCTCCCGCTCCAATTCCCTAACATGGTCTTGGAGTGTTGGGTGCACTTCCTGCAGATGTACTTGGATGGGACACTAATGGTGTCCCTCACCTCAAACATCATGCAGGAGGAACATTGCTCTCCCTGCACTGCCATCCCTGTTAGTCCCCTTATCAGAAAGTAAAAAAGAAGAGATGCTTACCTGATGTGTTCCTGGTCTTTAAGGTTAGAGGAGGTGGGAGGCCCTACAAAGGTGGGGTCTTGGGTTTAGAAAACACTGACTTATGTAGCTTGATGGAAAAAAAGGTCCCTCTTCCCCAGAAACCTCTGCTCTCTGATTTCAAATATAAAAGCTCAAATCAGTGACTCACCGCTCCCGGCAGACCCCTGGTCCAAGCTCACGCCCTTCAAGCTGCTGAGAAACAGAAATGGAGGACTCCCACACTCGAGGTAAGTTTTTAAAGGTTCAAATCAGTGACTCATATACCCATCCAGGTGCCTTTTAAATGTTGCAATTGTACTAGCCTCCACCACTTCCTCTGGTAGCTCATTCCATACACGTATCACCTTCTGCGTGAAAAAGTTGCCCCTTAGGTCTCTTTTATATCTTTCCTCTCTCACCTTAAACCTATGCCCTCTAGTTCTGGACTCCCCAACCCCAGGGAAAAGATTTTGTCTATTTATACTATCTATGCCCCTCATGATTTTATAAACCTCTATAAGGTCACCCCTCAGCCTCCAACTCGCCAGGGAAAGCATCCCTAGCCTATTCAACCTTGCCCTATAATTCAAATCCTCCAACCCTGGCAACATCCTTGTAAATATTTTCTGAACCCTTTCAAGTTTCACAACATCTTTCCATTAGAAAGGATACCTAAGGGGCAACTTTTTCATGCAGAGGGTGGTAAGTGTATGGAATGAGCTGCCAGAGGAAGTGGTGGAGGCTAGTACAATTGCGATATTTAAAAGGCATCTGGATGGGTATATGAAAAGGAAGGGTTTGGAGGGATGTGGGCCAGGTGCTGGCAGGTGGGACTAGATTGGGTTGGGATATCTGGTTGGCATAGACGGGGTTGGACCGAAGGGTCTGTTTCCGTACATCTCTATGACTCTAAGTCCAGAATTGCATGCAATATTCCAAAATTGGCCTAACCAATGTCCTGTACAGCTGCAACATGATTCTGGGTAATCCAAGATGGAGGACAGAAAAAATTTCCGGCCTAAACAGGTTGTTCCTTTTTTGTGGTATTTTAAGTGTTGGAGGTGATTTCCTTGAATTCCAGGAGCAGGCGTTGCATTGAACAAAGAACAAAGGACAAAGAAAATTTACAGCCCAGGAACAGGCCCTTTGACCCTCCAAGCCTGAGCCGATCTAAATTCACTGTCTAAATCTGTCACCCATTTCCTAAGCATCTGCATCGCTCTGCTCCCCACTTACTCATGTGTCTGTCCAGATACATCTTAAATGAGTCTACCGTGACTGCCTCTACTATCTTTGTTGGCAACGCGCTCCAGGCACCTACCACCCTCTGTGTAAAGTACTTGCTGCATGTATCCCCCTTAAACTTTCCACCTCTCACCTTGAAAATGTGACCTCTCATTATTGAATCCTTCACCCTGGGAAAAAGCTTGTTTCTATCCACCCTGTCTATATCCTTCATGATTTTGTAAACCTCAATCAGGTTCCCCCCTCAATCTCCTTTTTTCTAATGAAAATAAACCTAACCTCCTCAACCTCTCTTCATAGCTAGCACCTTCTATACCAGGCAACATCCTCAGAAACCTTCTCTTCACCCTCTCCAAAGCATCCACATCCTTTTGGTAATATGGCGACCAGAACTGTACACAGTATTCTAAATGCGGCCAAACCAATGTCTTGTACAATTTTAACCTGACCTGCCAGCTCTTATACTCAATACCTCATCCAATGAAGGCAAGCATACTATATGCCTTCTTGACCACTCCTACCATCTTCAGGGTACAATGGACCTGCACTCCCAGATCTCTCTGCCCATCAACTTTTCCCAAGGCTCTTCCGTTCATTGTATAATTCGCTCTAGAATTAGTCTTGCCTAAATGCATCACCTCACATTTATAACCCCTCTGAAAAAATCAAGGACACGACATCCTTGAGAAAAGGAGCAGCTTTTCAAAACAAGGAACCAGCTTTGAAACACCTCCCATCTTAAAAAAATGCACGATTAATACCAAAAGATGGCTTCATTTGTAAAACTCTTCAAAAACCCTGTTAGTGGTCTAAACACACATACACTCTATACTAACTATAAACATGCAAACATGTACAACCACATGCTAATTCAGTCTGCGTCACACCCGCCAACGAATGCCTCCGTATCTCATTCAAGTCTCGATAATGCATCGGCAATCACGTTTTCACGAACTGCCACATGCATAATTGTCAAATTGAATGGCTGCAACAACATGCTCCATCTAAACAGTCTGGCATTTTTGTCCTGAAATTTTTCCACAAATGTCAATGGGTTATGACCAGTGTATACAATTGTCTCAGATGCACTGCAGGCAATATATGGACTGAAATGTTGTAATGTCAACACCAAGCTTAAAGTCTCTTTCTCCGCCGTTGAGTACTTCTGTGGATGATTGTTCAACTTTCTGGAAAAATACCCGATTGATCTTTCTAGACCCTTGTCATCCTCCTGCAGGAGCATCGCACAGTCACCCACATCACTGGCATCGATGACCAACTTGAATGGCTTCATATAATCTGGTGTGACTAATGCTGGGGCAGTGGTTAACACAGTTTTTAGGCTGTCAACTACCTTTTGACAGTCCACTGTCCACTGAAACTTCTTGCCCTTTTTTTAACAATTCAGTGAGTGGAGCAGCCACACTGCTAAAATCCACTCAATCCCAGGAACCGTCATGCTGCTTTTTTCATTGACGGTGTGGGAAATTCCCCAATTACTTTCATTTTCGCATCCCATGGGGCCATTGGTCCATGTCCAATAACATTTCCCAGGAAAGTGACTTCGGTTTTGGCAAATTCACTTTTAGCTTGGTTTACCACCAATCCTGCCTTCCAAAGTCGACCAAAGAAGTCCAATAAATGCTCCTTCGAGGAGTGACTAAAAATCACCAGGTCATCAATGTACACCACACCATTGGGTACTCCAGCTGTGACCTTATTAGTCAGTCTATGAAATGTGGTTGGAGGATTTTTCATACCAAGTGGCATGACTTTGAACTGATGTAGTCTTGGATGTAGGTTTACTCGCTGGCTGCAAGATTTATTTTTAGACGTTTCATTACAATACCAGGTAACATCTTCCGTGAGCCTCCGGATGAAGCACTGCTGGGTGTTTTCTGCTTTCTATTTATGTGATTTCCTTTGGTTGGTGATGTCATTTCCTGTGGTGACATTATTTCCTATGGTGATGGCATTTCCTGTTCTTTTCTCGATGGTGGTAAATGGGATCCAAGTCAATGTGTTTGTTGATGGAGTTCTGGTTGAAATGCCATATTTCTAGGAATCCTTGTGCGTGCCTCTCTTTGACTTGTCGTAGGATGGGTGTGTTGTCCCAGTCGAAGTGGTGTCCTTCCTTATCAGTATGTAAGGAAACTAGTGAGAGAGGGTCATGTCGTTTTATGGCTAGTTGGTGTTCATGTATCCTGGTGGCTTGTTTTCTGCCTGTTTGTCCAATGTAGTGTTTGTTACAGTTCTTTCATGGAATTTTGTAAATGACATTAACTTTGCTTGCTGTCTGTATAGGGTCTTTCAAGTTCATTAGCTGCTTTATTTTTGTAAATATATTTATTAGCAATTTTTTTTAACTTTACAAACATATAAAATTATTGAAAAATACAATCAATAACAAATATCAGTATAATAAAAAGAAAAAAAACAAATTACAATACAACTATCGTCTACTAACTACTAACCTACCCTATAATACAATACAAACCCTAACACTGTGCAAAGCAACACCAATGAATAGATAAATAACTAATAGATCAAAAAAAAAGAAAGAAAAGCAAAAAAAAAACCAGAATACAAAACAGCTATGCTCGGTGCAAAGCTCCCAAAAAAAGGAAGGGGAGCATTGTAACCTGCAAAAGATGGAAAAGATCTTTGCTGGGCAACCCGTATTTGTGGCTCAGTTGCATTAAAGACATCACAGCCTCCTCCTCAAACAAGTCTCCCAAACTAGAAACTCCTCTCACTGCCCATAGTTTGAATCCTGAGTCCATAATCCCTGGTCGGAACCCTGGCATGCCAACCTTTGGCATAAGTGGCAGTCTTGCATAAGCAACCCTCACTCTGACGCATCTCTCTGCGTGCCTTGACTGTATTTTGACAATGGGGTTCCGGCAGTGGTCCATAACTGTCCTCATCTTATCCATGAACAACATTAATAAGAGGGCACTTTACTTGGGAGGCCTTAATATCCAGCCATATTGAGTTTGGATCATTACCTACCCAATTGCAGACAAAGGACAGCAGGGAACTCAATTGAAACCTCCTGATGTCTGGGAAATCAACTCCTCCCCCTCCTTGAGGCAACTGCAATTTAGTAAGTTTGATGAGGGGTCGCCCACGATGCCAGACAAAAGAACCAAACCATCCCATAAGCTTTAAAAATGTGTTGCTGGAAAAGCGCAGCAGGTCAGGCAGCATCCAAGGAGCAGGAGAATCGACGTTTCGGGCATAAGCCCTTCTTCAGGAATGAGGAAGGTGTGCCAAGCAGGGACTTGGGGGAGGGGCGTTGGGAATTCGATAGGTGGAAGGAGGTTAAGGTGAGGGTGATAGGCCGGAGAGAGGGTGGGGGCAGAGAGGTTGGGAAGAAGATTGCAGGTCAAGAAGGCAGTGCTGAGTCCGAGGGTTGGGACTGAGAAAAGGTGGGGGG
>NC_057721.1:70199733-70264212 GCF_004010195.1 Chiloscyllium plagiosum | reverse complement strand
TGGAGGGGCGGGGTTCAAGGGCGGAGGAGCGGGAAGTGGAGGAGATGCGGTGGAGAGCATCGTCAACCATGTCTGAGGGGAAATTGCGGTCTTTGAAGAAGGAGGCCATCTGGGTTGTTCGGTATTGGAATTGGTCCTCCTGGGAGCAGATGCAGCGGAGGCGAAGGAATTGGGAATATGGGGTGGCGTTTTTACAGGGAGCAGGGTGGGAGGAGGTGTAGTCTAGTTAGCTGTGGGAGTCGGTCGGTTTATAGTAAATGTCCGTGTTGAGTCAGTCGCCCGAGATAGAAATGGAGAGGTCTAGAAAGGGGAGGGAGGAGTCTGAGACGGTCCCATAAGCTTCCACAGCACTGACCTGGGAAGCATTATAGGGAGCATATGCATGGGATAAAGCAAATGAGAAAGAACATTCATCTTAATGAGAGATATTCGGCCCAGGCATGAAATCGGAAGTCCCTCCCATCTCTGGCGATCTCGCCTAACATTGTCGAGCAAGTGAGCAAAGTTAGTCCGAAATAACAGATCAAACTTGGTGGAAATAAAGATGCCTAGGTATTGGAACCCTGTCCGTGATCACTTAAAAGGGAACTTAGAGCCACCTTCAACTTCTTGCACATCCTTAAGGTTCCCCAAAGGCATAGCCTCTGATTTTGCAAAATTAATCTTATATCCTGAAATGCCCCCAAATACATTGTATCAAATGGGGTATGGAGGTCATCAGGTTCGATAAAAACAGAAGGACATCATCTGCATACAGTGTAATCTTGTGTGCCCTCGATCCCACTTCGGGAGCAGTTATGCGGACATTCTGATGGCTCTATCACCAACGTAAAGAATAACGGTGAGAGAGGGCAGTCTTGCCGACTATCCCTACTAATCCTAAAATTCCCAGACTTCACCCCTTTGGTGATGATTGTGGCCAGAGGGTGGCAATATAAAACCTCCACCCACCTAGCATAGACCCCACCCAACCAAGCTGTTCTAAGACATAAAAAAGATATGGCCATTCCACCCAGTCAAATGCTTTCTTTACATCTAAGGAAATCACCAACCCCATATTCAGCAACCTTCTAATATTATTAGAGGACCTATGGCCCCTTATAAAGCCTGTCTGGTCCTCTTTAACAATATAGGTCAACACCTTTTCCCACCTCTGCGCCAGGATCTTGGATAGAATCTTGAAATCTGAATTTAATACAGAGATGTCCCTTTATGAGGCACAATCCTCAGGAACCTTCCCTTTCTTAAGAGCTAAGGAAATATTAGCTTCTCTCAAAGATGGTGGTAGGCATTCATGCATATAGGAGTGATTGTACATCTCCAACATCGGCCCTGACAGAATCCCTATGAACTTCTTATAAAACTCACCCGGGAGACCATCAGGACCAGGCACTTTCCCACTCTGAAGTTGCTTTGTTTCCTCTTGTATTTCCTAAACTGTCAAGAGAGCATTAAGGAGAGAGGCCTGTTCCAAAGTTACCCCTGGGAGGTCCAGGTTCATAAAAAAGGCCTCCATTTTAGCCCTCCTGTCCTCACACCCTTCAGACTGATACAATTCAGAGTAAAAGCTCCGAAAAGCCTCATTCATCTTTTTAGCATCGTATGTAAGGACCCTGGCGCTGTCTCTTATTGCGGTAATGGATTGGGGAGCATGCTTTTTCCTCGTCAGGTATGCTAAATACTTCCCTGGCCTATCCCCATATTTAAACAGTTTTCGTCTAGCAACA
This sequence comes from Chiloscyllium plagiosum, assembly GCF_004010195.1. NCBI lineage: Eukaryota > Metazoa > Chordata > Chondrichthyes > Orectolobiformes > Hemiscylliidae > Chiloscyllium > Chiloscyllium plagiosum. Next base: position 70,262,485 of record NC_057721.1, on the reverse strand, counting down.
GCAAGTTCTTTCTTTGCATTTTGTGTCAGTTTGAATTCAAGGCAGCCCAGAGGGCTGTGATCCGCTGTAGCTTAGTCACTGAAGGCCGCACAATATGTGCTGCCTCGGCGGCTTTCAATTGGGTCTCAAGTAGACGCTGCTGTTCCTCCTTCTGTCATTTCCGGCTCGCCGAATAGGAAATAGTTAATCCCCTAGCAAAGGCCTTAGTGGTCTCCCATAGCAGAGACAGACTACTAGCTGTGCCTGAGTTGATAGTCAAGAATTCCTGAAACTCCTTCAAAAAGTATTCCCCAAATTTGGAATCCTTAAGGAGAAAAGGGTCCAGATGCCAGTGCTGCAAACCTAGCCCCTCAGTCTTGGCCTTAACTTTCAAATATACCATTGTGTGATCAGAGATAGCTATATTCCCAATTTTACAACCCATAATCAAATCCAGAAGGGCTGAGAGAGCCAGAAAGAGATCAATCCTTGTGTGACATTTGTGTGGGTTTGAAAAAAAGGTGAAGTCCCTGCCAGTAGGGTGAAGACATCTCCAAATATCCACTAGCTCCAACTCCTCGCATAAGTCAGCCACCTGGTTGGCCTGGGAAGAAATAGTTGGGTGCCCATGAGGCATCCTGTTCACTGTTGGATCCAAAAGACAATTAAAATCCCCCTTTATAATAATGTGCCATGTTCTGAAAGCATTCAGCTTAGAGAAAGCACTAATCAAAACTTTGAGTGGATGCGCCAGAGGACAGTAGACATTTAAAATGCCATATTCCTCCCCATGTATCAGGGCTTTAAGTATCACAAACCACCCCTGCTCATCTTTCACCTGATCTAATAATGTGAATGGAAGATATTTCTGGAAAAGTACCGCCACTCCCCTACTTTTAGTAGTAAAGGATGAAAAGAATACCTAATCATAACCCCCCTGTTGTAATTTCAGGTGTTCTCCATCATCAAGATAGGTTTCCTGCAACAAAGCGATATCAACCTTTTTCCTCTTAAGGCTAGAAAGCACTTTTTTCCTTTTAACAGGTGAATGGCTTCCCTTGATGGTCCAGGTGCACCATTTAATAAGACACTTAGCCATAGTCCCTTTCAGAGACCCTTGAACCCCTGGGAGGGAGAACCCTGCTTACAAAGCGCCGAGCACAACTAAATAAAGACTTGTAGAGTCGAAGAATTATATATACAAAAACTACACTATCATAACTATAAACAACTATTACTACCAAAAAATCTACAAAGAAAACCAACTATAAAACCTTGAATGGAAGACTCTTGCCCCTGCCCATAGGGGGCACTCACCCTACCCATACCCTCCTTCACAGCTCCTTCAAACCCGGACTGTGCCCCAGCCTTAGGCCAGAAAAAAAACCAAGAAGATGATCCTTAAATCAATAGAAAAAAGACAAAGTCAGGATGAGCACTCCACCCATCCCTGGCTTCATGTCACCCCGACTTGTGACTAAAAGAGAAACAGAACAAACAAAAGAAAGGGAGACAACAAAGAACATCCACAAAGTTTCCCATCAGAAAATCCAGTTATTAAAAAAAAAGGAACAATTTATTCCAAGTTTTTTTGCCTCGTTTCCAAAAAAGAAATTATTAGGGAGAAAGAAAGGAATAAAAAAAAAGGAAGGGAAAACATGGGGAAAGAAGGAAAAGAGAACAAACATTAACCGTATTCTTCAGGCCAGTTTATCTATTTTAAAGTGTCTACAAAGCTTTTAGCTTTATTCGCTGAGTCAAATGTATAAACTGAGTCCTTGTGGTTGAAACGGAGCACTGCAGGGTATCTCATGGAGTACTGGATGCCCAGGTTCCTCAGCCTCTTTTTAACTTCATCAAAGGACTTCCTCTTTCGAATTAAAGCTGCCAAGAAATCCTGGAAAATCATGATTTTTGACCCCTTGTACAGCAGTGCTTGTGGATCATTTCCCAGTAATCTAGAGGCTTCTATGACTTTTCACTTGTCCTTATATGAGTGGAAGTGCACTAGGACCGAGGGGGGACACTGCACCGGCCCTGACCTGTGCACTGTAACCCGATAAGCCCTTTCAATCTGCAGCCTGCTGGACTCGATGTGAAGGCCCAAAAACTTTGGCAGCCAGCTTTCAAAGAAGCTGACTGGCTGCTCACTTTCCTCACCTTCGGGGAGCCCGACAATTTATCCTCTGACCTCGATTTTTGAGGTCGTCGATATGGTCTCGCAAGGCCCACACCTCTCGCTCCAGCACCTGGATCCGATTGGATGAGGACTCCATCGCAGCTTTCAAGGCCTTAGTTCGACCCTCCACCTCCTCCAGCTGCTCCCCGAGGCCCTGGATCTCCTACTTATGCTTCTGCGGCATGGACGTGATAAGTTGGACCTGGGCATGAATCACCGCATGGAACTCCCCAATTGCAGCCCTAACTTTCAAGGTAAGTCTCTCTATCGCCGGAGCCAATTCCTGTGAGCCTGTCAGGTCCCTGGGGGATTCTGGAGAGGCTGCTGCTGCTGGTGCAGTCTCCGGTATGCCTGGTGCTGCAGGAGAGTGTCCTCCCTGCTGCTGTTTGCTCACTCCTTTTCCCTTTGGTGCCCTTCCCACTCCCAAATATGAACACATATGTGTTCTGTAAGGTTTTAAACTAATAATTCCACCACATAAGTTGGCCAGAGATGGCAAAAAACACCAGTATGCTGTTAGGCAGAGCTGTCCACAGCAGTTCTACAGAATTGCCGCCATCTTGCCGAGTCCATCAGCTGCTGTTTTAGTGTGTTGGTGGGTTTGTGGGTGACCATGATGCCAAGGGGCCTCAGTAGTTTGGCAGTCATTTCCGAGATGTCTTTGATGTAGGGGAGAGTGGCTAAGGTTTCTGGATGCGTTTTGTCTGCTTGTTTGGGTTTGTTGCTGAGAAATCAGTGGACTGTGTTCATTGGGTACCCATTCTTTTTGAATGCACTGTACAGGTGATTTTCTTCTGCTCTGCATAGTTCCTTTGTATTGCAGTGTGTGGTGGCTCATTGGATTAATGTTCTGATGCAGCTTAATTTGTGGATGTTGGGATGATTGCTTCTGTAGTTCAATATTTGGTCTGTATGTATTGTTTTTCTGTAGACGCTTGTTTGAAGTTCACAGTAGAGCGAACAGCCTATGGGGAACTTCAAACCAGCCTCATCAATTTTAATGGTCCTCTTATTTTATGCCCAAAAGTTAATTCAAATGGACTGAATTTGGTCAATTCATTCGGTGCATCTCTGATCGCAAAAAGTACAAACGGAATTCCCTTATCCCAATCATCTGGATAATCCTCACCATAAGCCCTCAACATGGTCTTTAGTGTTTGATACCATCTCTCTAGTGCTCCCTGCAATTCTGGATGATACACAATAGATTTAAATTGCTTTATTCCCAAGTTATACATAACCTCCTTGAATAGTTTGGATATGAAGTTTGATCCTTGATCTGACTGGATGTCTACTGGTAGTCTGTATGTCGTAAAAAATATAAGTAATTCTTCTACAACCCTTTTAAACTGTGACGTTGCATAATGGGATTGCCTCTGGAAATCTAGTCTATACATCCATTATTGTTAATAAATACTTATTTCCACATTTTTGTTTGAGGTAAGGGACCTACATAATCAATCAAGATTCTTGTGAAAGGTTCCTCAAATGCTGGAATGGGTATTAAGGATGCAGGTTTTATTACTGTTTGTTGTTTTCTGATTAGCTGACATGTATGACATGTGTGGCAAAATTCAACTACATCCTTGTGTAGTCCAGCCTAGTAAAAAAATGTCTTTGTATTTTAGCCTGTGTTTTCCTCACCCCTAAATGACCTCCAATTGGTAGTTCATGCATCACTCACAGCACCTCCTTTCTATACCCCATTGGCAAAACAATTTGATGAATCTCTGTCCATTTCTCATCTGCTTGAATGCGTGATGGTCTCCATTTTTGCATCAAGACATCATTTGTTAAGTAATAACACACAAGAATGCATTCAATCTCCTCTGTATATGCCTTTTGATACAAATGTTTTAAATTCTCATCTTTCTGCTGTAATTCAATCAGCTTAGCAGAACTAAAGGTACCTGCTTCGTCCCATTTATCTGATCTAAAAAGGCCTCGGATAAGGCTATTTTAGCTTCCTTATCTGTGCCTTTTGATCTCTCTTGCTTCAGCCTGTGCGTCTGTAATCATGTGATCACACAATCTGGGAAAATTCCTGGATAAACATCCTTCACTTCTTCAGTTGCCTGCGTCTCCACTGGCTTTTCAACTAGAGTAGGCAGCACGCCTACTGGTGAATCAGCGATATCATTTGCAAGGACAAATTGTATTTCTGAAACTGAGAGTTTGTCCAGTACTCTTACCACAACTTCTCCACTCCTCTCTGGACTTTTTAGCCTCACTTTACATAATTGAGCACTTTTTGTCTCACCATGAATTCCTGTTACCAGGAATTCCTGTTTCTGGCAATAGTTTCTCAGGAGTACATATCTACTCATCCTTCAGCATTACAGACTGAGAGGATCCTGTGTCCCTTAATACTGTAACCTCTTTACCTGCTACTCCTGGCCTATGTGAATAAACTTTATCCTTGCATGTATGTTTTTTTAAGCAAGCCTGGCACTTCCTCCTTAACCAACTTCTGATCATCTGTACACTCTGAGGCAGCTGTCTATCTTCCCTTGTGCTTTTTGTTACTAGTTCAACAAAACTCCCAGGCTTGTTTGGTTTTCCTACATCTGGCTTTCTCCTAGCCCACCAACACTGTGATTTTGTGTGGCCCACTTTATCACAATGAAAACACCAGAGCTTTTTAACTTCTTTGTCCCCCTCAAGGGTTTCGTTTTACCCTGTGGTAAATTATCCTTCTGATCTTCACTGAGATCTACCTTTCCCTTTCTATGTGAGGATTTCTCTTTGCCTGAATTTCTATCCCTCATGGACTGAAATTGATTCTGGAAGCCAAACCGTGTTTTATGGACCAGCTCATAATCATCAGCCACTTCAGCTGCTAACCTTGCTGTTCTGACTCTCTGCTCTTCCACATGAGTTCACATTACTTCAGGCAGTAAAGTTTTGAATTCCTCGCTAAGGTTATCTTCTGCCTTAATCTCCAGCCTTTTATGCTGACTTTCCTTTTTAAGTGTTAGTTTTTGAAGTTCAAAAGCTCTCTCTTTTTCTCTCTGTTCTACTGCTCCCTCTTTGTCTTTCTCTTCTGCTGCTCTCTCTTTTTCCCTCTCTTCTGCTTTTCATCGTTACTCAAATTGTTTTATTTCTGCTGTCCTTGCCTTATCTCTCACCTCTAACTCAAGCTGCTTCATTTGCAATTGAATTTTTACCATCTCTATAGATTCTGATGGTTTCTCCAGCAAGTTTTATCTCTCCTTTCCTCGCAGAAAGAGGCAGCTCCAACCCCAGCTTGTCTGCTAATTCCTGCAGCTTGGTCTTATTCACCTTTTGCAAAACTTCCAAAGTCACTGCATCCACCTCCAGAAAACATTTGGTGACTGAAAGAGCCATAACTAACCCAAGCTTTGTCTACCAAACCAAACCAACACCTGAAATAAAGACACTAGCACCTACCACTCACTGTTTAAAATCCAGCAGAACCCCCGATCTGTTATGGAGTAGGCCAGACCACTCAAAACATTGCAGAGCAGGCAACCCAGACCAAAGTTTTGCAATTTGTTTCAGTAAGTGCACAGTGAGAAATACCCAGAGTAAGCTAGCTAGATTGACAACCAGGTTTTAAAACAGACAAAATATTTATTCATAAAATTACACAATGCAACACAAAGAATAGAGTAAAGATCTCCTACAGAAATCAGTCTATCCAATTATGCTGTTCCGAAATACACAACAATCCCAATAAGCAAAACCTCTTGAATAACAGCGTAAATGGAACAACTGGTTACAGGTTGAAGTTAGAAAAGCAGAAAGAGAGAGAGAGTGAGACAGAGAGCGAGAGCGAGAGCGAGAGAGAGCCTGTTTTCAGACAGCTCATTGTTGAACTCCCAACTGGTTCTGGACTAAACTGAACTGCCCAGCGAGAGAGTTGACCATTCCCCTTTCATTCTACAGGTTATTTCTAAAACATAATCACTTTGATCCGAAGTCTCATCGGTTTACATATAAGTAAAAAGACCTCTTAATACCAAAAATCTCTGTACCAAACCAGTCTAATTGGCACTGGAGTTGATTTATGACCCCTCTGAAAAAAGTCAAGGACAAAGAATCATTGAGAAATGGAACAGCTTTTAGAAAAAAGAACCAGCTTTGTGACACCCCCTCATGACATTAGAGCCCGTCTCGATACCAGAAACTTGCTTGTTTGTGCTACATTCTCCTGAGAATCCATCACAGCCTATATTTTTCAAAACAGCATACTTGTTTGAAATGAGGATAGCCACAGAAGACTCCTGCACTACCTGCCTACCTCTCTTACCTTTCCTGGAGTTAACCCATCTAAGCGACCATATCTGAGGCTTTTTTCCTTCTTGCAACTGCCTTCTATCGCACCCCCTTGCTCTTGTAAATTCCTCATTGCCTTTAACTGTCACTCCAACCGATCCATTTGATTTGATAGGATTCACAATGAATGGCATTTACTGCAGATATAATCCTCAGTAACATGTAAACTCTCTTGAAACTCCCACATCCGATTTTGCTTCTTCCAATCTACAGACCTAGAAAATAGCACCATTTTATTCCTCTACAAAACTCTGCTCAAGCCTAGCTTAATACTTATAGCTTATAATTTTAAGTTTAATCAAGAAACATATCTCAGTAAAACATATAATCAAGAAAGAACCTAGTCTATTCACTATTATAGATTTACAGCAAGGCTATACTTAAAACTATTATCTGTTTCTGTGCTGTGACCTCTCCCAAACAGGCTCTCTCTCTTTCTCTCTCACTCTCTCTTATCAAAACTATCTTGGATTGTTTCTTGGAGGAGCCCATTGCTGACCTTGGAATTGTCCTGTTCAAAGTTCCCATTATGTTTCACTGTGTATACAGGCTGTTTTGCTTATTTTTGTTGGCCATTTTGTGTCTTAAAGCTGGAATAGGCCACATCATTTTATTTAACCCTTGTCGGTCATTTTGTGTCTTTTAAACATGGTCTGTCCTTATCCCACTCCTCTTTATTTTTAAAATTATTTTTCTTTTTTCTCCGTGTTTAAAAATTTTTTCTCTGCACACCACTGCCTAAGCGCGGTAGTGTTTATTTGTCCCCAGCATCCATGTCATGTGTGTGTGCAGGTGTAGGACACAGTGAAGAACAATGAGTGCCTAAATCTTTATTTGTATTTCACCACCAGGAAGAAAGGAAACACCCGAGTGGCCAGTGACAAGCAGTGCCCTTCTCATCAAGGGGAAATGCTGTGTGATCAAACAGTGAAGGGCAGGGATTAAATCAAAATAGAGTTGGAGGGGGAAATAAAACACTCCACTCCCCCTGGTACCCACCTCTCCCTCAACAGCTCAAGGCTGTTGGTGGACACCGCACGCTTCTTCTCCAGAGACACCTGGGCTCTGACATAACCGCGGAAATGGGACAGGCAATCATCCCTAATGTCCCCCTCCACTGCCCGCTGCCTGGACCTGTTTATGGCCAGTTTGACCAGGCCCAGGAACAGACCCATAAGGAGATCCTCTGACCTAGCCTCCCTCCCCCCTCCACACTGGATGCCTAAAGATCAGGAGCGTGGGACTGAAGTGCAACCAGAAACAGAGAAGGAGGTTTTTAAGAAAATAAGAAAGGGAGTGCAAACGCCCACACCCAATATATACATGGTCTACGGACTCCACAGCACCACAGAGCAAACAGTTGGGCTGGGAGTCTGTGAATCACTGCAATCTGCAGTTGCAGGGGACCACTGCGTGCAGCATCCTCCACCCAAGATCCCAGCATGAAAGGGGGAGGACTCCCGTGTAGAGAGCCCTCCACTGGGGAACCACTCATCTCTATTTGTTTTCTTGTGGAGAGTCCTTCACACCGATTCAACTCCCTCAGATCCAGTTCTCAGAGTGAACAGAACCTCTGACACTCTCCTGTTTTTTTTTTCTTTTTCTTTGTTGTGTGTGTGTGCAGGTGTGAGACACAGTGAAAGACACAAGGTACATGAATTTTTATTCCGTTTCCACCACCAGAAAGAAAAGAAACACCCAAGTGGCCAGTGACAAGCAGTGCCCTTCACATCAAAGGGCAATGCTGTGTGATCAAACAGTAAAGGGGAGGGCAGGGGTTAAATCAAAATAGAGTTGGAGGGGGAAATAATGCACTCCACTCCCTGAGGTGCCCACCTCTCCCTGAACAACTCCAGGGTGTTGGTGGCCACCGCGTGCTCCTTCTCCAGAGACACCCGGGCTCTAACGTAACCGCGGAAGAGAGGCTGGCAGTCGGCCCTAACGACCCCCTCTACGGCCAGCTGCCTGGACCTGTTTATGGCCAGTTTGGCCAGGCCCAGGAGCAGACCCATGAGGAGACCTGCCCTCCCTCCTCCGTATCGAGTGCCCAAAGATCAGGAGCGTGGGACTGAAGTGCAACCAGAAATAGAGAAGGTGGTTTTTAAGAAAATAAGAAAGGGAAAATAAGAAAATAACAAATGTTCATACCCAATATATACATGGTCCACGGACTCCACAGCACCACAGAACAAACAGTTGGGCTGGGAGTCTGTGAACCACCGCAATCTGCGGTTGCAGGGGACCGCTGCGTGCAGCACCCAAGATCCCCGAGAGAAAGAGAGAGGACTCCCGCGTAGAGAGCCCTCCACTGGGGAACCACTCATCTTTTTTTTTCACTACTGCCTAACTGTGGTAGTGCTTATTTTTTCCCCAGCATCCATGTTGTGTGTGTGCAGATGTGAGACACAGTGAAAGACACAAGGTGCAACACTCATCTTGATATCTGTCAGCCAAGACTCCCTGATTGTACCAGATTACCAGCCCCAATCAGGAACTCATATTATATGAGGTCTACCTGACTGACCTCGTTACAATCACTACATACACATTTTTCTTCCTGTCTGTCTTTTTGAAAAATTACATACCCTTAAATATTTAATTCTTAGCTTATATCTGTTTGCAACCATATCTCTGTAATGGCTATAAGATCATACCCATTAACCTGTATGTGTATGGTTAATTCATTTGTTTCATTTTGAATAGTTTGCACATTCGATTAAAGAGTGGTATTCATTTTGCATTTGTGCTATTGTTTGGTGAATATGAAGAAAATTGCTGAGAGAAGATATTTGCAACATTTTCAAGTCAGAGATTAGCGTGAAAATAGGAGTGATATTTCACTGGAGTGGAGTGTTTGCAAAGGATGTCATTTTGGAAAAAGGGCTGGAATTTTTGTTTTGATTTTCATGAGAAAACCTATAGGTATTTACACATATGCATGCTTGTTTTTCTTTCTTTTGTACAAAAATTATGCTCTATTGTTAAACTTACATTCGGAGCCTTGAGTGTGTTCAGTGACAGCCCTGGTTATCAAATTGCAAAAACAAAACATACCATGCCAGGTTTCTCTCTGGGATCTGACTTGTCCAGTAGAACCATCACTGGGATCATAACAACAGCAACATGTGTTAGAATTCTTAAATACTCACCAGCATGTCACTAAGTTGAAGACAATTGCATTTTTGCATAAGATCAGACTATTTTAGTACTTAATGGGAATGTTAAAAATGATCTGTAATTGTAATTTGTGAGGCATTGAAGATTGCCCACATTTATGGTGTAACTCTTCCGAACTGGCAGCCCTTCTCTTGGTAAGCTGTTTTAGATGCATCAAGGTGACCTTCCAACGGCTTGCTGAGGATGTACAGGTGGTGAGTGTGCCATATTAGTCAGCTCTGTGGTCAAAAGAAGGGTTATTCTGGCAACAATTGCTGCTCCAGCTGCCCCTTTCTGACCAAAGGGGACTCTCTCGCCTGACCTGAGCAGGGCAAATATGTTTTCCTTCCCTCTCGGTCTCTTTGCTGCCTCAGAAGACTGAAGAGCCGCCCCTCTCTTTAACTGGCCTGCAGCATGGAGATTCCAGTCAGTGCCCAATTAAGCCATTGGTGACCAATGACGAGGAAGATTGCCGATTTGTTCCCATTGCTCGATCTTGGCTGCGAGAAAGAGGCTCTGCATTTCTGATGGTGTTCGTGGATATTTGGCATGATACATCTCAGTATGGCATTTGATGGGGTTTCTCACAATTTAATCAGACCTTTACTATCCCAGTGTAAGCTAAGCATGTAACCTAAACTGGGCTTTTGCCCGAAACGTCGATTTCGAAGCTCCTTGGATGCTGCCTGAACTGCTGTGCTCTTCCAGCACCACTAATCCAGAACCTAAACTCTGGTGTCGACTGCAGATCCTCTTCCTTTACTTATATAAAAGACTCGATACGTAAACATATGTTTTGATATTTTCTCCTTTCAGTGTACAATATTGACAAGCAAGTAGAACATTCTCTGCCAAGTTAGTATATTTTGATGTAAGCTCCCAAAGAAACAGGATGAAGACTTTAAGACTTTTTTTTTAACCCCCTTCAAAAGCTCCACAATGGCTCACATGCACAAGAAACTAAGATATTGACTGTGATACCATGAAAAGAAGAGTGAAATGGAAATGCAAAGTAAAATGTCTAATTACAACATAAAGTTAAGAAGGGTCATCAGGAAGAATTGGAATTCAAAAAGATAGCACCAACTCAGTTTGGACAGCATAAAGAGTTAAAAGTGTAATATATAGCAGACCAAAAAGGACATTGAGACACATATAAAGAAGGTTCATCAATTTGCTGCTGCTCCTAACAAAATCTTCTAATCCAGTTTGCTAATGCAATCGATTCCATACTCTACAATGAGTAGTGTGACTGCTCTTTGCATCAATAATTTCTGGCTCTCTGTCACATCATCAAGGTTAGAAAGTTCAAATTGGAATACTTCTTGATTTCCAATTAAATTCAATAAAACTTGGACAGATGATCATGAGCTTGTGTCAGCCGCTCCAGTTTATTTCTGAGGGTCTTCCGATTCTCAGCAATGCATCTCTCTTCATGGAGATACTCGTCAATGTGATCCTTCTCCCGTAAAAGCTGAAGCATCTCAATCTGCACTTGGAGGCAAACTCTTGCAGAATATAATAGCCTATTATCAGGGGAATCTGGTTGGCCAATCGATTGGTTGCAACCTGAGGAAAAAGAACAGTAATAAAACATGAACTGGCTCGCAAATTAATTTCAGTAAACTCTCTGGTTCATATAGAATGGGAAGTCTCAGTGTATGGTCCTTGCTCTATTCTGAGTTGACTGATTTCAGCAAAGGCAGAGTTTCTGGGTTGCTAGAATAGGAAGTGACTACCAGTGGGATTGGGAGGGCAAATACAGTAAGTTTCAACTTAACTTCTATGTATTAATCTACAAGTGCAGATACTAATGACTTGGTATTGTAATGTTAAGCTGTTACATCACTCACTACTACCTTCATGGATCAATAATGGAGATAGCGGGCGGAAGTCAGTGGGACATATGGAAGTGGATTGGAGGGCAAATGGTGCCAGAGGACTAGGAGGCAGGTGGTGGGAGAGGCCTGAGGCATAGTGCCTGCCACATTCCCAAATTTATGTTATTCTCTGCGGAAGATTAATGGCATGTTCCCATCCAGAATTCAATTGAAACCTTTCAATTAAGGGCCAGTTATTGTGCCTTCCCATCACCACTGCCATTCTAATAATGGGTGTGAGGTCACTACATTTAAGGAGACTATTCAATAATACCTGATGACCATCTTGTGAACTCAGGGAGGTTTCCTGTGACCCATGTATTCTATGGAATTTAGAGGCATGAGGCAGATTTAATTGAAACTTACAGAATACCGTGAGGGCCTGAATAGAGTGGTTATGGAGAAGGTACTCATCCTGGTAGGAGACACTAGGATTCAAGGGCACAGCCTCAGAGTAAAGGGTCAACATTTAGAACAGAGACAAAGAGGAATTTCTTCAGCCAGATGGTCCTACAGAGTTATTGAGTGTATTTAAGTCAGAGATAGATAGGTTCTTGAGCAGCTTGGGAATTAAGTCCGGAGAATGGGGTTGAGAAACATCAGCCATGATCAAACAGCAGAGCAGACTCGATAGGCCAAATGGCCTAGTTCTGAAATATTTTGTGGTCCTATGGAAGAAACCCGCCTTCCAACAAGGTCCTCCATTATGTAACTCTTGCCCTGCTGCCCTCTCTTACCATCACTTCCTTTCATCAAGGCCTGTCCGACTAGACCAGATGACCCTTACTCAATTTACCTAGTTCCCAGTGCGGGCATCCAGAATGCTGCTTCTGGTTAGGTGCAGTGCCAAATATAGCCAGCATTCCGAGTGGCGGTGCTGAGACTGAACAGTTGTCTCTGAGATTGCAACTCTTGGAGACAGGATCTGCAGCCTTGAGGAGATGGGAGACCCAACACAGTTCAGTAACTGCCTGATGGCCACTGAATAAGAATGGCAACCCCGATAATGGCCATGGCAGAGTGGACTGGGCATTCAGGCCCACCATAACTGTCAATAAGATTCAGCTCTATGTGAGAGTGTGAAGGTGAACGTGTGCGTGAGTGTGTGTGAGTGAGTGTGTCTATGTCTGTGTGTCAGCGTGCATATAGCATAAGGCAGGGTACTGGTGAACAATCCCTGTGGAACTCTACCCCATTAAATCAACATCTTGCAGGTTTGAGATAAGGGAACACCAATTTATATGAAAGGATAAACTGTTATTTTGTTTAAACCATCAACTTTTCCATGATAGAGTTACTGGAATTTTGAATGCCAGTCTGTTGAAATTCTAAACAAACAGCCATTGAAAGACAACTAAGCCAATTTTGAAGTGCACTTGAAACTTAATGCTCATCTTTTTCAACTTTATGCTCATCTTTTTCACCAGGAAGATTCTATGTTCTCATAAATTTTAAACCAACAGGAGCACAGCAGAAACTTCCTTGTGCTTTTTTTGGCTCTGCTACTATGACCCTTGAGCAAAGTCGGAAATCCCATCCCTAAACAACATTCACACGATCCCAGTGGTAGGGAGTATGCATCTTTTCCTTCACCCACATATTTGGAACATATTGAACTTAACATACAACCTTAGGTTTAGTGGATTCTCAACCAGACTTAGTCATTGTGTTAAGTTTTTTTAAAATTTCCTGTCATCGATTCCCAAGTCTTCTATACATCATCTAAATTACTTTCCCACTCACTGTAGCCTCACTATGACTCATTCACTCATCCATTATTTTTGCCCATCACACTACAGATCTCACAGTTGTGGGACTTGCTACTTTCTATTTCCCCTTTTTCCAGTCACTGAAAAATGTTTCATTCCATGAAATCTATTATTAGTTAGTCAGTTCTTATTGACCTGCCTCATGTTTTCTATTATTGAACCATTCTTTGAGATGTCCTGCACTCATATATCTACAGGAAATTATCTGAGTTTCTCATTAGTACTACTGTTACCAAGTGATATCGTGCTAGGATTATTTTTATTCACTCCTGGGGTGTGGGCATCATTGGCTGGACCAGCTTTTATTTCCTGTCCAAAGTTGCCCTTGAGAAGCTGGTGAAGATCTGCCTTCTTGCACCGCTGCAGTCCATGTGCTACAGGTAGACCCACAATGCCATTAGGGAGAGTTTCAGTATTTTGACCCAGCGACAGTGAAGGAACGGCAGCATATTTCCAAGTCAGAATAGTGAGTGGCTTACTACTAATAAGGGAAAATTGCATGTGGTGGTTTCCCTTGTGTCTGCTGCTTTTGTCTTTCTAGAAGAAAGTGATTGTGGGTTTGGAAAGTTCTGCCTAAGGAGCTTTGGTGAATTTCTGTAGTGCATCTTGTAAGATGTTATACACTGCTGCTATTGAGCATCAATGGTGGAGGGAGTGGATCTTTGTGAATGTAGTACCAATCACATTGTGGGACTGGTTTGTCCTGGATGGTGTCAAACATGTTGAGTGTTGTTGGAGCTGCATTCACCTAGGAAAGTGAGGACTCTTGACAGGAGCAAGTTACTTGCTGCAGGATTCCTAACCTCTGACCTGCGGTTGTAACCACTATATTTACATGACTAGTCTAGCCCAGCACCTGGTCAATAGTAACTTCCAAGATGTTGATAGTGGGGCATTCAGTGATGGTATCGCAATTGAATATCAAAGGCCGTCAAGAATTATTTTTTTAAGATGTTTTACTGTAATATCTTTCTGAATAATTGGCTACTCTTTATATTGCTGCATATAGGATTTTTAATAGCAAAAAATAGTTCTACATAATCAACATTTCCAGTTATTGCATGTCATGTCACTTACATTGGGGATGTCACTTGGAACTAAATAACCATAAAACAGCAGGTAGGCTGTTTTAACTACCTACAGTCTAGAATATCCATTCCAACTCACCTTGTAGTATGTCTTCAGATGCAATGCCATTTCTTCGATGGAGGCATCATTGTTGGGCAAAACTGAAAATCCAAATGAATAGAATCTTCAAAGTAATCTTTGGCTAATGCAGTTACCAATTCTTTGGTTTCAGACTTTTTTTTGATCAGTTTCTCACGGTAGATGCTGTCTTGCACATACATCACATTTTCAATCTTGAATTGAATTTGCAGCTGCATTTTTGCCTGGTTTTCTTGTTGTTTCTTTAGGTCTTCAGTTCTTATCTGGTAACAACAAGACGTCACTCTTGTATTATTGCATCATTTTCAGGAAGGCATTGTACCTTTAATGAAGCAAGCTGACAGATGGAGTCATGCAGCACGGAAACCTACCCTTTGGCCTAACCTGTCCATGTTGACCAGGTTTCTCAAACTAAACTAGTCCTACTTGCCTGCATCTGGACCATATCCCTCTAAACCTTTCCTATTTATGTACCTGTCCAAATGTTATTTAAATGTTGCCACTGAACTTGCATCAACCACTTCCTCTGGCAGTTAATTCCACATATACACACCACCTTCTGAGTGAAAAAGTTGCCCCTCAGGTCCCTTTTAAATATTTCCCTTCTCACCTTAATCCATGTCCCTCATGATCTCGATAAGGTCACCCATCAACTTCTATACTCCAGGGAAAAAGTCCCAGTCTACCTAGCCTCTCCTTATAACTAAAACCCTCCATTCTCAGTAACATGCTTGTAAATCTTTTGTGCACCCTTTCCAATGTAATGATACATTGGTGCTCTATTCGAGCTCTTATTAGAGCCCTTATGATGCTCTAATTTAAGAGATTTCAATCTTACTTCCTGCACGGTCCATTGGTTAGCAGATAGCCAATCTGCTTTCTGTATTCAGTGAGCTCTGTCTATAATAGTTTCTAATTAAGCATCTAACACAGACTGAGGACTCCTGTGACTCAATGGTACTGTTCCTACCTCTGAGCCAGAAGCTCTGGTTTAAAGTCCCATCTGCATCATGAAGTGGTTGATTGTAAATATTTATACCTCAGACTGTTTATGTCAGTCTGGGATGTTCTACTATTAAACACAGATAGTTGTTAATAAACTTCCAGACACCTGTCTCAACGAGAACTCAAGTTTCTGTGGCAAACATATCAAAAACCACATGACATCAAGCACCAATTTCTCAGTCCAGATTTGATATACCCAGTCATCTCCATTTTGTCTAAGTAATTAGATAAGGCAATGTATCTGATAACAGCATGGTTCTATGGATGAAAGGGTTATTATACAAGACCAGGATGCATAGACCTTGATTTTATCCTGTTAAGTGCAGAAAATGAAGCAGCAACTCTTGATGTTTACAATGACTGGACTGGGAGAAGGCAGAAGGTGAAGGCTTCAGCTTATGTCCCTCTAAAGGGATTAAAGACAATGGGGACAAAATGAGAACAGGGTACAGAGTTAGATGATCAGCTATGATAATATTGAATGGCAAGGCAGGCTCAAGGAGTCAAATTGCCTATTCCTATTTTCTTTGTTTCTCTGCTTCAAGCAGCTCAACACCATCCATAACAAAGCAGCCTACAAGACTGGCACTCCATCCATCACCTTCAACATTCCTTCCCTTCACCATCAATGCACAGAATGTATCACCCTCATGAGGCACTGCAGTAACTCACTGAGGCTCCTTCAATAGTTCGACCCAATCCCACAGCCTCTGTCACTTAACAGAATGAGGGCAGCAGATACGTGGGAGCACGACCCCTGCAGATTCTCTTTCCTCATTGTGAGACTTGGAAACAATGTCCTGATTTGGAACTAAAATCCTGGAAAATCCTCCCGAGCAGCACCGTAGGCGCACCTACACTAAATAGACTGCAGCAGTTCAAGAAGGCATCTCACCACTTTATTCTGTGGTTCACTAGAACCATAAATAAAGCACAAGGTGTCGAACTTGAACAGGGAATACTTCACTCTGTGTCCTCTCAGCACCACAGTCGATCCTAGACTGCCCCACTAGCTCCCCCTCCAGGCCACCTAATTCACTGTCTTAAAAGAGACAGCACAAACCCAGCTGCATATATAACACCTTCTGCCTTTATTTGAACACTCCCCTTAACACTATGTATAAACATTCAACAATTACAACTATTATATAAGCATTGTAGCTAATATATGTACATTATCAGGAATATTTACAAAGAAAATCAAAATTGGCCCTTCTGTAGTTTGTATTGACATGGTCAGTCTCTCAGGGGATGGTGATTCCTTGAAGACTGTCTCCCTGTCTCAGGAACCTTTTCTAGCGTAGTCACCTGGGCTTCTGGAAGCTCCTATGGTTCCACAGATACGTTCCTCTCTTATTGGCTGGTGTTGACCTGTGACGCTGGGTGGTCGTTGTCCTCCTTGGGTATAGAGAATCATGGCTTGGTCGACACCCCGGGTCCCATTTGGTCTGGCTCGGTGCTCTGAGGGACTTCCTGCCTCTATTGGTGACGCGTGGTGACCAGTTGTTCGGAGTGTCTCCTCCAGGTCAGATCATCACTGGTCTGTACTGTATGTAACAATGATTCTGTTTGAACCACCACTGCCATTGGGATCCATTTCAGCACAGCCATATAATTCCAGCCCTACATGGTTTCTTTTGGAATACCCTCAAGATTGAGGCTCCCCTTGCTTCTTGCCATTTGACCTTCTTGTAGGGAAATGGTGTGTGGAGTCTGCGCAGATAGGGAAAGCCCTAAATGAGTTTTTTACTTCAGTTTTCACTAAGGAAAGGGACCTTGCTGTGAATGAGAATTTTGAGGAACTGGGAAACAGGCTTGGACAGATCAAGATTGATGACGTTGATGTGCTGGAAATTTTGGCAAAAGATTGATATTAAGATTGATACGTCCCCAGGGGCAGGCCAGATTTATCGGGAAGTGGTTGCTCTGGGAAGTGAGAAAGGAGGTTACTAAGCCGTTGACGAAGATTTCTGCTTCCTTACTCTCCACGGGAGTCATACCGGAGGATTGGAGGAAGGTGAATGTTGTTCCTCTTTTCAAGAAGGGGAATAGGGAAATCCCTGACAATTACTGACCAGTCAGTCTTACCTCTGCGATCAGCAAGGTTTTGGAAAGAATTCTGAGGGATAGGATTTATCACTATTGGGAAAAGCATAGCATGATTAAAGGCAGTCAGCATGGCTTAGTAAGGGACAGATCATAACTCACAAATCTTATTGAGTTCTTTGAGGATGTGACGAGACAGGTTAACAAAGGTAGAGCAGTGGATGTGGTGTATATGGACTTCAGCAAGGCATTTGATAAGGTTCCCCATGGTAGGCTCATTCATAAAGTCAGGAAGTATGGGATACAGGGAGATTTAGCTATCTGGATTCAGAATTGGTTGACTGACAGAAAGCAGAGAGTGGTTGTCGATGGAAAGTATTCTGCCTGAAGGTCAGTGGTGAGTGGTGTCCCACAGGGCTTTGTTCTTGGGCCTCTTCTCTTTGTAGTTTTTATAAATGACTTGGATGAGGAGGTTGAGGGGTGGGTTAGTAAATTTGCCAATGACACAAAGATTGGAGGTGCTGTTGACAGTATGAAGGGCTATTGCAGGCTGCAGTGCAACAAAGACAGGATGCAGAGCTGGGCTGAGAAATGGCAGATGGTGTTCAACCTGAATAAATGCGAAGTGATGCATTTTGGAAGGTCGAGCTTGAATGCTGAATATAGGATTAAAGACAGGATTCTTGGCAGTGTGGAGGAATAGAGGGATCTTGGTGTTCAAGTACATAGATCCCTCAAAGTTACCACCCAAGTGGTTATTAAGAAAACATATGGTGTTTTGGCTTTCATTAATGGGAAATCGGGTTTAAGAGCCATGAGGTTTTCCTGCAGCTCTACAAGACACTGGTGAGACCACACTTGGAATATTGCGTCCAGTTCTGGTCGGCCTATTATAGGAAAGATACGGAGGCTTTGGAGAGGTGCAAAGAAGGTTTACCAGGATGCAGCCTGGACAGGAGGGCTTGTCTTACGAAGAGAGATTGACTAAGCCTGGATTTTTCTCTCTGGAGAGAAGGAGGAAGAGAGGTGACCTGATTGATAATGAGAGGAATGGATAGAGTCAATAGCCAGAGACATTTCCCCAGAGCAGATTGACTGGCATGAGGGGTCATAGTTTTAAGATATTAGGAAGAAGGCATAGAGGAGACATCAGAGGTTGGTTCTTTACGCAGAATGGAATGCTTTGCCAGCGGTGGTGGCGGAAGCAGAGTCATTAGGGACATTTAAGCAACAGCTGAATATGCACATGGACAGCAGTAAATTGAGGGGTGCGCAGGTTAAATTATTTTATTTTGGATTAGGAATAATCTTCGGCATAATATCGTGGGCCGAAGGGCCTGTTCTGTGATGTATTTACTATGTTCTATGTTCTAGCACAGAAACATTATGGTGCCTCTTTGCTTGCCTGGTTGCATTGAGAATCCCAATGTCACTCACAGTGCTGGAAGGCTGACTGGACAGACTAAGGGGACCTCCAACTCCTAAAGGCAGACAGTCGTTTCTCAATGGAGGAGAAAGTGAGGACTGCAGATGCTGGAGATCAGAGCTGAAAATGTGTTGCTGGAAAAGCGCAGCAGGTCAGGCAGCATCCAAGGAACAGGAGAATCGACGTTTCGGGCATAAGCCCATCGTTTCTCAATGGCAAGCTGCACAGAATGGAAGGAGGTCGTCGCTAACTGCCAATGGTGCAACTGGAGATAAAGGAGCACAGAGTAGACACAGGGCGCCATTTCACCTGGACGCCTAAGTCTTAGAGGTTGGCGGGAGGAGAGTTTATTGCTGAATGTGACCTGGTGTGAATTAAGATAACAGCAGCAGAATGTTGAACGAGCTCAGGTTTCTATGGATCGGAATATGAGATGCTAGTCAGAGCTTGTATGAAATGATCTTTGCTGTATTTAAGACACACCAGACAATGAAAATCTAATTCTTAAAGAGATCTTCAATCTGCTGAGAACAAGAACATGTTGAATATTAAAATGGATGCTTCATATTTCCACAAGTCTGGCTCTGTACCTGATCACCAATATCTGCTGGTTGGTTCCCGATGGCTACTCTGGCAATTCCTGGTAGATCTATCAGCGTCAGGTCAGGAACGTTGCTAGATTCAATTTGCAGACTGATTAATTCTTGACTGATTCCCAATCCTTCACCTGCCATGATGTTCTGAGCTGGAGAGATGTGAAAACAGAGTCAGAGAATTGTAAACATTTACCACATCAGGAGGTCATCTTCCCACATAAGGTTTGGGTCCTGACAAAGGAACATAGAAATGTTTGCAAACCTCTTTTTCCTTTGGGAGGGTGAATGAATAAGAACGGTGGACTATTTTGATTGCCATCAAGTCAAGTTAATCCAGATGGTGTCATTAATCCAGATGATGTTATGACACATTTGTACATTAAACAATCCTAGTTTGCACTAAGGAGGACACCACCCTACCCCTTCCTCTCTCTCCCCGCCCCCTCAGTACATTGCCAAATAAAGACCGAAGTGCAAATTCCAACCTTGAGTGTACATTGTACATGCCCGCTGTTTGTTCAGCACCAAAGTATTTTTAGTTGTTTAATTATCCATCAGCATTAATGATTGGATATAGCTGGACTGCTCAGCTCACATCTTACCCACTGCTCGTGGATCAAAGGGCTTTGTTTATCGTTCATTCAGCTCTGTCTATTGCATGCTCCTTCCAGTGTTTAGCATGAATGTAATCTTGTGTTGTCACTTCACCAGGCTGACATCTCATGTATAGGTTTGCCTGATACTGCACAGTTCATTGAACCAGGTTTGGCTTAATAGTAATGGCAGAAAGGGGGACATGTTTGGCCATGAGGTTACAGTTTCTGGTTGAATACAATTCTGTCACCAGTGAACTCTAAATCTCTGCATTGATGTTTCCTAATCTGCTAAGCCTTTTCAGCATCTTCTGTTGTTGATCTTTTTGTCCTGATAACAAAAGACTTCGTCGCTTTAACCTCTAAAACATTATTGTTATTTTTATATAAAACATGAAGCGTGAAAGCCAGCAATGAATTTGAGTTTTACGGTACCTGCCTGGATTTCTTTCTCTACTTCTGATGGATCTGTCAGGTCCACTTGAAAATATTCATTCGTCAGTTTGCCCTTCCACACATTGTCCTCTTTGGCTTTCTTCAGCTTCAATTCAAGAGGACACCGGGTAACAATACCTGGTGTGAAATAATGGAAAGGACCACATCATTTCAAGTGAATTACAGTCACATGAAACTGCCAGGTAGATGCAAAGTACAGACCACATTTAAATGAGCCAAGAAAAATTGGTTGGCTCTCAGTACGCTGGCACCCATGAACTATTAACTGCAGGCCATCCACAACTTCAAAGGGTACAGGTGTGGAGTCACATTGACCTTGTGATCTAAGTCACAAAATTATGCAGAAAGAACAAATGAAGTCTCACTGGTTCCTTAGAATTCCAGAGGAAGGATCAAAAGGACTTAGTGGAGAAACCTTTGTGGCAGCCAATGTGGCTCAGTGGTTAGCATTGCTACCTTATATGCCTTGGGGCCCAACTTTGAACCCAGCCTTGGGTGACTGACTGTGTGGAGTTTGCAAGTTCTCCCCTTGAGTGCGTGGTGTGCAGGTTAGTTGGATTAGCTTTGGTAAATCTGGGGCCTGGGTGAAATGCTCTTTGGAGGGTCAGTACAGACTGGATGGGCCAATTGGCCTCTTTCCTTACTGTAGAGATTCCCTGACTGGGGGTGATTTAACAGTTTCCTCTGGTGAATGAGTTGGAAACATATCACTAACTGGGCAGCACGGTGGCTCAGTGTTTAGCACTGCTGCCTCACAACACCAGGGACCCAAGTTTGATTCCAGTCTGAGGTGAGTGTCTGTGAGGAGTTTACACATTCTCCCCATGTCTGTGTGGGTTTCCTCTCACAGTCCAAAGATGTGCAGGTTAGGTGAACTGGCCAAGCTAAATTGCCCAGAGTGTTCAGGGATGTGTAGGTTAGGTGCATTAGTCAGAGGAAAAGTAGAGCAATAGAGATGGGTCTGGATGGGATATTTTCAGAGGGCCAGTGTAGACTTGTTGGGCCAAATGGCCTGCTCCCATACTGTAGGGATTCCATGAACATTAAAATGAGAGCTTGGTTGTTCAGGAATGTTTTAGGAAGTACTCAGTGACTCAAAAGTTGAGTGCAAAGTTGCCAAGATTGGTCAACCTATGTTTGACAATGTCATAGAGAGAATGGAACCAAGGTGGGAAGGGACATTTGTGATGCAATTCAGTCACAACCTAACAGAACAATCAAAAGGGCTCAAGAGACAAAATGGCCAACTGCTATTCTGAAAGAATATTTCTCAGGAATTCTGGTACAGCAGCTAAAGGCTGATAATAAAATTGAAAGAAAGAATTGAATTGTTATAGCAACTTGTCACACCTCTGATTCTACATCTAACAAGCCTGTATGTATAAGACATTGGCATGACATGTGACATTCCTATATAAAAGGTACCTGCCTCACCTTCAGTCAGTCTATCTTGGGAGATTGTGTGTGATGAACAGTAACAACAATAAGCATAGACCCAGCCTAATCTGTGTAAGTCTGCAATGTCACAGTCTTAATGTTGAAAATAATGTTTTATGACTCAACAGAACATAACTACCTGCAGTATGTGATGTGGACTAACAGATATTAAACCACAGCCTACTTGGTGGCAGCAGGAAGGCATTGAAGGTTGGTCTTGACAGCTGGAAGTGTGCACAAAAGGCTGAAATGGTGAATGCACTGAGCCAGTTGTGAAAAATTATTTTTCTAACAATGATCCTTCAGTCTACCTCAGTTTAAAGCAGATGTTTCAACTACACCAATCTAAAAGCTGCAAAGCTGTCCTGGAAAAGTGACTAATACCTCTCTCTCTCATACAGAAAAACACAAGAAGCTGTTACTGATCCAATTTTTAAAAATGCTATTTATAAAGTGAAGAGCAGCCCCAAACTAAGAAAAATTCTCCTCCGGCAAATAACAAGAAAAAAAAAGCGCTGAACGAAAAGTAGCTTTCCACATTGAAAACCTTTAATAATGTTCAACCCCGGTTAATTTCACTGCCTTTGGAATAAAGCGAGGAAACCAAGGAATAATGTGCTTTCCTCATGTATGGTCATTGCACACATCCTGAGTGGATTCAGCAACAGCAGATATTATGATCACTGTTGCCTCGATACAAAACTGGCATAGAGAACTTGAGGAGACTGAAAGTCACCAGCAAGCTCAGGATCAGGAGCAACCTCAGGAGGACGCCGAACAGCCTCCACATAAAGAGATCTGATCAGGATGCAGAGGAAGTTCAGGAGGCGCAGAGTGCTTCACCCTTAATGCAAGTCCCTCCAAATGAGGAAGGCACAATGCCTCCACAGAGTAAGGATGCCCTGGGACACCATCACGGAACTGTGACATCTGTGGGAGCAGAATATTCCATCTGAAGGGGTTTGGGGTGGGGGTGGGGGCATCCTAGCCTGGTGGCTGTCAAAGTGAAAGCTGCTCTGAACATTATCATAATCAACAGGGACTCTCTGCAGAATCTCTCGATCCCTGACCCAGATTCACTGATGCAACTTGTGACCACGTCAATGCTGCGGCTCGGGTAATGGACTTCACCAATGGGGGCAGGATGCTATAGACTGTACATATGTCATGCTGAGAGTGTTATACTGTAACAGGGTGGAACTCGTTAAGGGATAAACTTTGTTGATGTCCAAGTCAACTGTATTATCACTACCACGTCTTAGAGGTTTGTGCCAAGTCTTGTGGAAACTGCCATGATTCTTGATACCTATTGAGATTTTAGTTTGTTTCAAGGGCTGGATGCATTGCAAGAGTGGCTGCCAGGAGACAGAGGTCACTTTCTCCAACCAAGGCTGTTGACTCTGTTACTCAAGCCCTTGACTGAGGATGAGTACAGATACAGTGCAGCTCATTCTTCCCCCAGGGTTATTCCTGAGCAGAAGCTAAACTTCCTCAAGTTGGTGTTCCAATGCTTGGATTCCAAGCTGAGCTTCTAACAATACATCCAAGCCATCACCAAGAGCATCTGCATTGACCTGCCTCAATGGTTCACACTACTGCCTGACAGTGTTATGGACCCAGGTTCAATTCCACACTCAGCCGACTATTTATGAGGAGTTTGGACACTCTCCCGTTGTCTGTGTGAATTTCGACCAGGTGCTCTGGTTTTCTCCCACAATCCAAAGATGTGCAGCTTAGGGGGGATTGGCCATGGGTAATGCAGCGTTACAGGGATAGGGCAGGGGGATGGTTCTGGGTGGGATACCCTTCGGAGGGTCAGTGTGGACTCAATTTAGGGATTCTTCTGTATGCTTCTGCACTGCAAGGATTTTATGACCTCTGTGTCAATGTTCAACTCTGTTTCTGCTGCTAACTCCCTTATCTATGTCTTTTTCACTTTGAGATTTGTCTAGTCCAAAGCACTCTGACTACCTACCTTCCACTTATTCAACCTCTCCCGGCTCACACTGAATCCTGTTCACCCTTCACCCCTATCGTTACTGGCCCACACTGGCTTCCCATGAAAATATGCCCCAACTTGAAAATGTTTATCTTCATTTTCAAATCTCTCTGGAGCCTTGCCCTCTGTCTCTGCAACCTCCTTCAGCCTTATAGAATTGGGGATAACCACATTCCCCTAATTGTGGCTGTTTGAATATCCCTGATTCTAATTGTTTAATACTGGGGCTGTACCTTCAGCTGCTGAGGCCTTAAATCTAGAAACCCTTCCTTAAACCTCTCCTTCACCTCACTTTCAATCTTCCCTTCCTCAAAATCCTCCTCAAATCCTCACTCCTAAGTTCATGTATTACTGCTCTCTTATGCTGCTCAGTCTCAAATTATTTTAAATAACATTCCTTGAGATATTTAGTACATTACAGGCACTAGATTGATGTTGTTCATCGCTGTTATCTTACCACTCCCTCTGGGTAGTGACACCCTGGACAGTGCCTCCAATACTGAGCTCTTCCCAGAGCTCTGGTCTCCAATCACAGCGATGGCTGGAAGAGCCAGATCCTTATCCACACCAATCTTCTCAGCGAGTCGATAAGATCAATGCAAGGACGTATCTTCTCCTCATAGCTGTTATAGAACATCGTATCCATCGTCTGCAAATAAGCACAAGGAATAAACCCCTTTAGTAAAGTCCAAAATGATAGAAATATTTCTAAGTGGAACTAAATATTTTGACCATTGCTATGCAAGTCCTCTATTTCTTATCTGATGTTTGGTGGGTAACAGCAGAGTGTGCTTAATAAAAACTAAAAGAACTGTGGATGCTGTGTTATGGACCAGGACAGACTCCCTTCAACCGTTTCAAGGAAGTAGCCCAGACCCAAAATTTGCTAGTTGTTTAAGCAGATATAACATGGATATTCCAGGAGCGATGCAGCTGGTCAAATCACAGTTTTAAACAAAACAGAATTTATTTACAAGGTTACCGAATGAAACACAAAAGAACAGAATATAGAATAACAACCTATCTGTAAACCCAACAGATTATCCCAGCTTAAGGCTGCTGTTCCAACAATCCCCATAAACAACCCTTGGCAAAATAGGAAAAATCAAACGCAAGTTCTGACAGGAGAGATGTCAGAGAGAGGGAGGATCAGCATGGACCTGCTTCTTTCACGTTGCTGTTTCTTAGACCAGAAGCCTCAAAACTGACTGTCTGCTTTCAGTGTACAGCCAGACTGGGAAAAAACCATATCAAACCAAATAATAGCTGAGTTGTGAGAACTGGCCACTCCCATTTCATTGTAGAAGTTGTTTTTAACTTGAAAGCCTTTTTCCTGAGGCAGTATCTGTGAGCTATCATCAAAGTGGCCTGAAAACTCTTCAAACCCAGACACCCTGGAACCAGTGTCTTCACAACTGCTCTGGGAAAAAAAAAGCTAAGGACAACATAACCTTGTTAAAGGCGCATCATCATCATCACAGCTTTAAATCAGGAACAAAAACAGAGGCTGCTAGAAAAGCTCAGCAGGTATGGCAGCATCTGTGAAGAGAAATAAAAGTTAACATTTGGGGTCAGGTGACCCTTCCTCAAGCAGAGGATGCTAGTCAAGGGAGTCATGTCATGGTCAGGCAATGTGTTAACTAATGAGAGTAAAGCAATGGGGACTGTATGTAATGCTGAAAAGATTACATTGGGCACTGTATGTATTTTCTGTGTGAATAAGCTATGAGTGATTCATAGGCTTTCATTTTGTTGCATAATCTTTCAAAATTAATTCATGAATTTCTTTGGTTGCATTTGTGTCACTACAATCCATGAATACTCAATACTCTAACCTTACAAATTTCACCAGTGGTATTTTGACACTGTTACAGGGCAGAGAGCTTTGTTGCTAGTCAGTTGGTGATTTTATTTCCGTGGATAGTAAAAAAATTCTATGTTACTATTCAGAGAAGAGACAAAAAAAAGCTGCAGATGCTTGAAACCAAAGTAGACAAGCAGGAGGCTGGAAGAACACAGCAAGCCAGGCAGCATCAGTGGAGAAGTGGAGAAGTTGATATTTCGGGTGTCCTCCTTCTTCAGGGCTGGGTGTGGGAGTGGGGGGAGCTGCAGATAAAGGGGGTGGCAGGGCAGGGTGGTGAGGTGGGGATGGGTGAAGACAGGTAGAGGGTACCCTCTACCTGTCTTCTACTATCCCCAGTTCATCACTATTCAGAGAAGAGCAGAAGTGACCTCCCACTATCCAGAATGGTGCTTCATCCTAAAGTAGCACTGCTGTTTGTTGGGAGTTTGCTGTGTGCAATTTGAGTGTTGCAGTTCAACAATGGCTGCATTTCAAATGTCCATTGTTGACTGTACAGAACTTTGGGACATTCTGAAGTTGGAAAATATGCAATATAAATGCAAACATTTCTTTCTTTACCTAGAGAATGATCACTAACCTATAACTAACCTTCTTCTGCAAAGTGTCCCTTTCTGGAGAGTGTTGAAGGCCCAGGTAGGGTTCTTTGAGAGTACATGTACTATGAACCTGGATACAATTTTGTACAGTGGGCAGCAGCGTTGTTATTTCCTGCTGGCTGCCTTGCCGTGTGGGCTGGTGTGGGATATAAGTAAAGTAGTGTTACTTCTGCAATCATAATTACTTATACAAAGTAAATGAACTCACACCAGTGTGTAATTGTTTCAGCCAAGAGCTGAGTCAACAAGAATGGACACTATGTGGAGGAAATACATAATTGTTTTTGTATTAGCTAAAATTGTATGCAAGAATGAAATGTGACTGCAAAACAATGGTAGATATTACAGGCGAAGAGATAAGATGCTGTGAGGGGAGGAAGTTAAGCTAAATATGCCTGTACAAACAGTAGGTATAAACATCTGTTTCCCACTTTTACAGAAACACAGGAACAAACCCCAATTAAAAGGGTCATAAGGATCAGTATGGTAGGGGAAGGTACAGATGGAGGGAGTAGATAATGGTGAAGAAAGGATATGCCTAACAATGACCCACAGCGGGATGAGGTCAAACGGCCTTGTGAGGCCAGAAATAAGCATTTTGTCACAGACAAGGCCGGAAAAGGCAAGAGATAAACAGGAGTAATGGGTGCCGGTCTTAGGGAAGTGGAAGATGTAAACAAGGGAGGAGCAATGAATAAAAAAAGAAACCAAATTAGATAAATATCGTGTATTAATTGAATTTAGTGTGTGTGTCCCTTGCCTTGTAGACAATGGACATCACACCCTCTTGCAAGAGTAAAATAAAGGACACTACTGATTCAGATTTTGTCTCGGACTGCAATTATTGAAGTGTGTGAGCTTTGTTTCTCACAGCTGGGATGAGAGATTAGATCTTCTTCTGTGCTTTCTTTTCATTGGAAATTGGTTTTGAGCAAAACTTCTGCACACAAACAAAAATGTAGATGAATATTAGTTGGTATAGTGCAGAAACAAAGATGAGGTAAAAATGAAATCTGGAACCACGAAAACCCAGAGACTGTTGCACTCAACAAATTTGACTTTCTTTGGATGAAATAAATCATAGAGTCAAAGGAGGCCATCATCATTTTCGAATAAAGACCTAGTTGGAGTGAGTGTGATATGACTGCCTTTGATGTTGCAAATTAAACAAAGCATAGTTCCATAATGCAATGTTGCTGGGAAGGACACATGCATGTGTGTTACTGCACCTTACCTTTCTTTACCACTCTCATGGAGAAGTAATTGTCTCAAGGATAATTAAAAAGGAGAAAGGCTACGAGACTCACCTTCATTCATCCATCCAGAAATCCCGACAAATCCTATGAAAGAAATTGGATACATTCTTGAACAGACAAAGGAAAGATTTAGGGACTGGGGCTTGGACTAGTTGAAAGGTTCTTTCAAAGAAATGGGAATCGCACAATGGGCCAAATAAGCTCTTTTAGCACTTATTATGGAACAGGCTTTGAGGAATTGTAGGGGGTGAGGGGGCTTGTAGTGAACTGACTGCAGATTAACATGAAGATTCTTAATTTATAGTTTCTCAGTCAGAACTCCAGCGTACGGATGAATTATGAATTGGCTTCCTCATTTTGTACTGTGATCTTTTGAAGGGAAAATATTTCGTGAATATCTTTAGTGTCACCATGGTCCACTGATGCTCAGCATCTCAACAGTGTAACTTTACCAAAGCTTGCTTGACATTATTGTAGGGCAGTGAGCTTCATTGCTGCCTTAACTAGGCAACTGGTTAAATGGATGGTTAAAGGATCCTATGTTACTAGTTAAAGAAGGGCATGAGGGTCCTCCTGACATGCTGAATGAGGTTTCTCCCTCAAACAGCATTGCTATTGGCTGAGGATTTGTTACATGCAAATTACCTATTGCAATTTGGCAGGGAAGACATTTCAAAAGCCCATTGCTAGTCATAAAGCACTTTGGAACACCATGAGGTTGCAAAATGTGCCGTGAAAAATTAAAATATCTGCCGAGATGGTATAGGCTGACTTTGATTGTTCACTAACCTTCTCCTGTAGAGTGGAGGATGTTGTGGGTGGAATTCAGTCACAGACAAGAGTGCTTTGAGAACAGTGTGAGCTTCTGGAAGTGTCTGTGCAGTGGGTACACTGTGGACTCATTAGAATTGGCATTTCATTAATATCAGTGAGAACTGCAACATTTCCTCCACCACATTCCTCCCTGTACATGGATGACGTCGCCGTTTTCTGCTCGGATCCGCTGTCCGTGCGCAGACTCATGTGCATATGTTACCAGTTTGAACGGGTCTCGGGGGCCAAGGTAAACCAAGGCAAGAGCGAGGCCATGCTCTTCGGGAACTGGGCCGACCAATCCTCAATCCCCTTCACCGTCAGGACCGACCACCTGAAGGTGCTGGGTATTTGGTTCGGGGGGGCTGGGGCGTGCGCCAAGTCTTGGGAGGAGCATATCAGCAAAGTGAGGCAGAAACTGGGCAGATGGACGCTACGGTCGCTCTCCATCGCGGGAAAAAACCTGGTCATCGGGTGTGAGGCACTGTCATTCTATTATACGTGGTACAGGTCTGGCCTATCCCCAGAACCTGTGCCGCTGCAGTCACCCGGGCCATCTTCCAGTTCATATGGAGGTCAAAGATGGACCGGGTCCGAAGGGACTTGCTGTACAAAGATCTGGACAATGGGGGAAAAATTACACCCAATGCCACCCTCACCCTGATGGCCACGTTTGTGTGTGGCTGCATCAAGCTGTGCGTGGATCCCCGATATGCAAACATCAAGTGTCACTACGTACTGAGGTTCGACCTGTCCCCGGTGTTGCATAGGATGGGCCTGGCCTCGCTGCCGCGGATAGCTCCAAGTAGTTGGACTGTTCCGTATTACCTGTCCTTCGTGGAGAAGTTTATGAAGAAAAACACCTTTGACCACAAGTCCATCAGGAAGTGGTCAGCACGTAGTGTCCTTGAGACCCTTCGGGAAAAGGAGAGGGCGGATCCTATCGAGCGGTTCCCTGAGCAGACTGTCAAAGCCATTTGGCAGAATGCCTCATCGCCAGAACTTTCCAACAAGCACCAAGACATGGCTGGCTGGTGGTGAGAAGGGCTCTGCCTGTAAGATCCTTTATACACGCCCGAACTCTCAGCCGCACCACACGTTGCCCTCGAAGTGGCTGCGGGGGGGACGAGACTGTCACGCACCTCCTTCTGGAATGTGCCTACCCAGAAGAAGTCTGGAGAGGAATGCAGTGGTGTTTGTCAAGGTTCGTCCCGAGTGGCGCCGTGACGCGGGACTCCGTGCTCTACGGCCTGTTCCCCGGGATGCACACCGAGACGAACATCAACTGTGCCTGGAGGATCATCAACTCGGTGAAGGACCCTCTCTGGACGGTCCGAAACCTGTTGATCTTCCAGCTGAAGGAGTTGACCCTGACTGAGTGTTGCAGACTGGCACATTCCAAGGTCCAGAACTATGTGCTGAGGGACGTGCTGAAGCTTGGGGCAGCTGCCGCCAAGGCGCAGTGGGGAAAGACCACCGTGTAACATCTGCCTGCCTAAGAAGAACAGGGGCCCATGCAGTCATTTGGGCTCCGCTGACACCTCAGCTAAATATATGGACATATGATTGATAAACATACAGACCTGTATATAAAAATGATAAATTCTGATCTCTGTATGTAAATGTTTACGTATGTATGGCATGACCCCCCAACTGTACAGACCGTCAAATTATTTTATGAATAAAGTATATTTTTGAAATATAAAAAAAGTCTGTGCAGTGGGTACACTGTGGACTCATTAGAATTGGCATTTCATTAATATCAGTGAGAACGGCAACATTTCCTCCACCACATTCCTGGCAGAAACCTGACCCCTAAAAATTACAGATTGTTCAGATTTGATTTTAAAAAATGTCAGAAGCGATTTTTATATTATTGCTGTTTGATTCCTGGAATGTGAATTCCTGCAATATGATTGGCTGCTGACAGCCTGAATATAGTTCTTCTGTTGCATGTTGGGAAAGTCCCAGTATAAAAAAAATGACAATTAATTACAGTAGCACTGCACAGAGCTGGAGCTGGTATTCTTGCTAAGGAAATCATTAGATCCCTCAGTGAGATGTTCTTCAGGTCCTTAGCAGGTACCCATGCTCCATGGTTGACCATAAACTTGAAACCAAGGCCATGATAAATGACAAGAGTTTTTTTCTGCCTATAGTCTATTTGGGGGAGAGAAACTTTGATTTCAACTTTGAGTTGGAAGATAGAGTTCCTCTACAGTGAGGGTGTAATAATGTTCTCTAGATATTGTACTGGATTGATGTCCAGTGGGAAACATACAGTATTGACTTAGTTGGGCAATATTATATATTTTGCTGAGTCATTTGCCCTCACCTCACACTCAGATAGCAAAAAGGCAGAGGATGGAGGGCTCAATACTGCTCTGGTAAGTTTCCAGAAGCCATTTATCATCCAATTGAGCAATGAACTGGCTCAGAGTAAGAATTTGGCGCCCTCTTGAGGGGAAGTTGTGCCTCCAAGAAACAATGGCCAACCAGACGACTGTCAGCATGCAAGTCTTGGCAAGAGCATTGGGAGGGGTGGCAGCTGCTGAAACTGGGAAACCCCGGGGTGAGCAGGAATAGATGGGGCAGTGTATTGGGGGGTAACCAATGCACAAAGTGGGGTCTGAAAAGGACGCACCCCATCCCTCCATTACTATTGGCACCAAGTGGAACCTGGCTGGTTTTATCCCTAAATCACTCCTCCTTGTGACAAACTGCCACAAATGCATCCACTTGTGGGCTTCCAATGGACTAAAGACAGATGGACCATTCACTGTCAATTATAAAAGATGAAATTAAGACTCATTTGGATAGCAGTAACAGGATAGGTCAGAGTCAGCATGGATTTATGAAGGGGAAATTGTGCTTGACTAATCTTCTGGAATTTTTTGAGGATGTAACTATGAAGATGGACAAGGGAGAGCCAGTGGATATAGTGTACCTGGACTTTTAGAAAGCCTTTGATAAGGTCCCGCATAGGAGATTAATGAGCAAAATTAGGGCACATGGTATTGGGGGCAAGTACTGACTTGAATTGAAAATTGGCTGACTGATAGGAAGCAAAGAGTAGTGATAAACGGGTCCCTTTCAGAATGGCAGGCGGTGACCAGTGGGGTACTACAAGGTTCTGTGCTGGACCGCAGCTGTTTACAATATGCATTAATGATATAAATGAAGGTCTTAAAAGTAATATTAGCAAATTTGCTGATGACACAAAGCTGAGTGGCAGAGTGAAATGTGAAGAGGATGTTATGAGAATAAAGGATGACTTGGACAGGCTAGGTGAGTGGACGGATGCATGGCAGATGCAGTTTAATGTGGATAAATGTCTGGTTATCCACTTTGGTGGCAAGAACAGGAAGTCAGATTACTATCTAAATGGAGTCAAGTTAGGTAAAGGGCACAATAAGATCTAGGTGTTCTTGTACATCAGTCAATGGAAGCAATCATGCAGGTACAGTAGGCTGTGAAGAAAGCTAATGGCATGCTGGCCTTCATAACAAGAGAAATTGAGTATAGGAGCAAAGAGGTCCTTCTGCAGCTGAAAAGGCCCTGGTGAGACCGCACCTGGAGTATTCTGTGCAGTTTTGGTCTCCAAATCTGAGGAAGGACATTCTGACTATTGAGGGAGTACAGCGTAGGTTCATGAGGTAAATTCCCGGAATTGCAGGACTATCATATGTTGAAAGATTGGAGTGATAGTGCTCTTAAAGATAGTGGAATCAAGGGTTATGGGGATAAGGCAGGAACAGGATACTGATTGTGGATGATCAGCCATAATCATAATGAATGGTGGTGCTGGCTAGAAGGGCCGAATGGCCTACACTTACATCTATTGTCTGTTGCCTCCTCCACTGCCTCACATTAAATTGTCATGTGATCATGTGCCAGGAAGGGTGCCCATGGCATCCCATCTAATTTTACACCCCCCCTACCCCCACCTGCCCACCCCTTCTTACCACCTAGGGGCACAGGGTGACTGACATTCTGCCCCGTTATCCTGCTTCTGAGTCCAATGGATTCTGCTCAGATTCCCAAGATCCCAGCTTTAAATACTGAACTGACATCCTGCAGAGGTACTCACACTTTTCCACTCCTATCATGAGCAGCAAGTATGACTTAGATGGCATGCTGAAGATTCAAAAACTGTGCGCAAATCATCTCTTACAGAGAATTTGGCCAAAAATACAAAACAAATCATACTTGTTCAACAGGCTTTCATACATCTCTCCCGATTTTGAAGACAATGTCAATGGTAATAATGAGATATTTGAGGAGAAAATGAGGTCTGCAGATGCTGGAGATCAGAGCTGAAGATGTGTTGCTGGAAAAGCGCAGCAGGTCAGGCAGCATCCAGGGAACAGGAGAATCGACGTTTCGGGCATATGCCTGAAACGTCGATTCTCCTGTTCCCTGGATGCTGCCTGACCTGCTGCGCTTTTCCAGCAACACATTTTCAGCTAATAATGAGATATGTACACTCTCAACCAAGATCAACTAAATTTCGCAATATAATATATAGATTCCCAACTCAGTATGGATTTCTTTTGAAGGGATTTGAAGTTAGTGAAATTCACCTGGTCGAGTGGACCACACCCTTGGGTGCTTGCCGACAGTATTTTATGAGGAAACCTGCTGATGCACAGTGTGGTCAGAACTAAAGCAAACACTACCAAGGTAAAAACATTCGTCCTTTCCTCAAATAAAGGGTGAAAGACAAGAACAGCAATGTTGCAATAAGTGATTATGTGCGTTCTGCCTGAACATAGACCCCGACTCATTGCCCGCTGGTGCATCATGTTGTGCTTCTTCCTGTCAGTGATAGTTTCCCACTTTCAGGGACAGGACAAGGAGGTAACGTCCCAAGTCAGCCCGAAAGGGAACTGAACCAATGCTGTTAGCATGATTTGACATCACATTCTCGACAAGTCAACCAACCAACCTTTGCAATGAAATGTAACTCAATGTATATCGGTCTCTTAATTAGGATGTTGCGAAACCTGTAAGGGTTCAGAAAAGATTTTCCAGGATGTTGCCAGGGCTGGAGGATTTGTTTCCTGAAGAAAGGCTTATGCCCGAAACGTCGATTCTCCTGTTCCCTGGATGCTGCCTGACCTGCTGCGCTTTTCCAGCGACACATTTTCAGTGGAGGATTTGAGCTACAGGGAGTGGCTGAATAGGTTGGGGCTATTTTCCCTGGTGTCTGAGGGGTGATCTCAGAGGTTTATAAAATCATAAGGGGTATGGATAGAGTGAATAGCCAAGGTCCTTTCCCCAGGGCTAGGGGAGTCCAAAACTAGAGGGCATAGATTTAAGGTGAGAGGGAAATATTTGAAAGCGACCTAAGGGCAACTTTTTCACGCAGAGGGTGGTGTGTGTATGGAATGAGCTGCCAGAGGAAGTGGTGGAGGCTAGGACAGTTACGACATATAAAAGGCCTCTGGATGGGTATATGAATTTTTTAATTTATTTGTTTTGAGGGAATGTGGGCTTGGCTGGCTGGCTAGAATTTATTGCATGTTCCTAGTTGCCCTTGAGAAGGTGGTGGTGAGCTGCTTTCTTGAACTGCTGTTGAAGGTTGACCCACAATGCCATTAGGGACGGAATTCCATTTAGGAAAGGTTTTGAGGGATAGGGGCCAAATGCTGGCAAATGGAACTAGATTGAATTCGGATGTCCGGTCGGCATGGACGAGTTGGACCAAAGGGTCTGTTTGCGTGATGTACAGCTGTCTGACTCTATAAACATGCCGGGCCAATATTGTCATTCATTAATGACCTTCGCTGAATTCAATTTTGTCTGTCATATATCTACCCATTCAACTGGTCTGTCAATGTCCTCCTGAATTCTGCTCCTATTCTCCTCTTTGTTTAGTAAATTTCTGAATTTTGTGCCATCTACAAACTTAAATATTGACCCTTATACTCATCTCAACTCATCAATATCAATAGAAAGAGCAATTATCCTAATACAAACTCCTGGAGAGCACTGCTGTATATCTCCCTGTGTTCTCTCTGGTTGTCTGACTAACATCTGTCAGCTGCCACCATTTTCATTAATGTGGCTGAGGTTAACAAGATAATTTGTTTTTGTGATGTTCATTGAGGGATAGATAATGGTCATGACCTTGGGGATAACTATTCTGCTCTTCTTCCAAAGTCCATATGCTTTGAACACAGATGAGAATGCTGCCAATGAGCCAAGGGTGATCACTGGCCACTGAATCTATTCAGTGCTATTTCTCAGTTCAACAACATGTTGTTGTTGTTGTTGTGATTGAGGTGGCCTTAAATATGTCTCTATCAGTAAGTCACAACATTTCATATGAAATAATAAGGTTTCTTCAAATCTGTCACATCAAAATGTCAGTTAACGTAAATGGTGAGACTGGAGGTGAGATGCATTTTTGTCACAATATGAAGGGAAATATCTGACCCACACTGCACCTGTCCTCTGTGATATTGTAGATTTCAGAACTTTAATGACTGTTCATGGAGAACTAGAGGGCATAGGTTTAGAGTGAGAGGGGAAAGATATAAAAGAGACCTAAAGGGCAACATTTTCACGCAGAGGGTGGTGTGCGTATGGAATGAACTGCCAGAGGAAGTGGTGATGGCTAGTTCAATTGCAACATTTAAAAGGCATCTGGATAGGCATATGAATAGGAAGGGTTTGGAGGGATATGGGCTGGGTGCTGGTAAGTGGGACTAGATTAGGTTGGGATGTCTAGTCGGCAAGGACAAGTGGGACCAAAAGGTCTGTTTCCTTGCTGTACATCTCTATGGCTCTATGACTCTAAGTGGTGCTATGAGATCTTTCACATTTACTTGATCAGATACAAGGAGCTTTGTTTTCACATTTCATCTGAAAGACAAATTACTGTTATAGTCTGCTTTCTACCCCTGAATCAGTTTTGTGTCAATGCTGATGGGCTTCAGGTTTGTCTCAAAGTTATGCCTTCTTGATTTGTAACATTAAGAAGGGTGAAAATTACTTTTCAAAACTTATGGGGAGGAAATAAAGAAGTAGACATAATAGATACACTGAAACATCTGATAGATAAATAATTGCATTGTGCGTAAACCAACAGAGCAAATAGTTGACAGAATGTAAAAAAATGAAGAACAACATACCTGTGCACCCTCGATAGAGTATCTGATCAATCTGAGCTGCAAAACAGGAAGCTGACAGACATTATGAAGTCTATCTGACATGCCTCCACCCATCGACAAACTATTTTGCATAAATTTCTATTTTATTAAAAGAACACTGCTGTTTCTTACAAATAACTAATTGCTCGCTTACTGGCACACAGATTTTAAGATGAATGTGAAGGAAAATAAGCACTTGCATTAATATAGCATCATGACATCCTTTACAGCAAATGCAGAGTTTATTGAAACATGATATAGGCAATGTGGCAGCTAATTTGTGCATGGCAAGCTGCCACAAACAGCTTTGAGAGAAGGTCTAGAAAAATTGTATTAGCAGTGTGTCTTCTGCCAACCCACTTGAACAGGAAGTTGATGTCATTGCTATCATCCTTGTATGCCTGCATTACACTGGAACTGGAAACTTGTGAATTTGTTGTCGCTTCCTCCGCACTCCTCACTGCCCTGTCCTCTCTCACTCACCTCCCTGACCTCTATACTCTTCGCTCCTCCAATCTTCACTCCCTTTGCTGCCTTGTACTCCATTTCCCCCATTGCCCTGGCCCACCCTTCCACCCCTCTCTCCTCTGCTCTCCTCTGCTCTCCTCCTGCCTCCACGAACCATTCTCTGTGTAAAAAAATTGTCCCTCATGTCCTTTTTAAATCTTTCTCTGCTCACCTTAAAAATATGCTCCCTAGTCTTGAACTCTCCGACTGTAGGAGCAAGATCCTTGCTATTCACCTTATCTGTGCCTGTGATGATTTTACAAACAGTCAACTGCACAGTTTGTAAACTACAGTGGGTCAATTTTTCTCTCTCCTTTATTACAGTGATTCCCCTTCCAAATCTTTTTTCAAGAATGC
This sequence comes from Chiloscyllium plagiosum, assembly GCF_004010195.1. Lineage (NCBI taxonomy): Eukaryota > Metazoa > Chordata > Chondrichthyes > Orectolobiformes > Hemiscylliidae > Chiloscyllium > Chiloscyllium plagiosum. Next base: position 70,225,948 of record NC_057721.1, on the reverse strand, counting down.
AATGCTTCCTGTGCTGATATGTGCAGAACTGCGCGGCACTTATTTGGATCTACATACTCTGGAACCCAAGTTTCCTTGAACAATTCATCCCCTCCCCTTTAATGGGCAAGCACACTGAGGATCTTTTTTTTTACTTATTCATTCATGAGATAAGGGCCAGCTTTATTGCCCAGAGGCAGTTAAGAATCAGCCACAGTGTCTCACACCTGCACAAAAAAAAAGAGGAGTTCACTGGCCACCCGGGTGTTTTCCTGTCTTCCTGGTGGTGGAATTTGAATAAAGATTCGTGCACTTTGTGTCTTTCACTGTGTCTCACACCTGCACACACACACCATGGGTGCTGGGGAAAAAATAAGCACTACTGCACTTAGGTGGTTGTGTAAGAAAAAAAAAAGAAAAAAAAAAGCAAAAAGAGGAATGTTTGATTTAGAAGAAAGAAAAAAAAAGAATCAGCCACATTGCTGTGGGTCTGGAGTCACATAGTTCAGACCAGGTAAGGTTGGCAGTTTTCTTCTCTATAGGACATTAGATTACAACAGATTACAACTGGATCTTGACCAAATTGGCCAATGGGCTGACAAGTGGCAGATGGAGTTTAATTCAGATAAATGCAAAGTGCTGCATTTTGGGAAAGCAAATCTTAGCAGGACTTATACACTTAATGGTAAGGTCCTAGAGAGTGTTGCTGAACAAAGAGACCTCAGAGTGCAGGTTCATGGCTCCTTGAAAGTGGAGTCACAGGTAGATGGGATAGTGAAGAAGGTATTTGGTATGCTTTCCTTTATTGGTCAGAGTATTGAATACAGGAGTAGAGAGGTCATGTTGCGGCTGTACAGGACATTGATTAGGCCACTGTTGGAATATTGTGTGCAATTCTGGTCTACTTCCTATCGGAAAGATGTTGTGCTCCTTGAAAGGGTTCAGAAATGATTTACAAAGATGTTGCCAGGGTTGGAGGATTTGAGCAGAGGCTGAACAGGCTGGGGCTGTTTTCCCTGGAGCATTGGAGGCTGAGGACCCTATAGAGATTTACAAAATGATGAGGGGTATGGATAAGGTAAATAGGCAAAGTCTTTTCCCTGGGGTCGGGGAGTCCAGAACTAGAAGGCATAGGTTTAGAGTGAGAGGGGAAAGATATGAAAGAGATCTATGCAGCAACTTTTTCACACAGAGGTGGTATGTGTATGGAATGAACTGCCAGAGGATGTGGTGGAGGCTGGTACAATTGCAACATTTAAAGGCATTTGGATGGGTATATGAATAGGAAGGGTTTGGAGGGATATGGGCCGGGTGCTGGCAGGTGGGACTAGATTGGGTTGGGATATCTGGTCGACATGGACGGGTTGGATGAAGGGTTTGTTTCCATGCTGTACATCTCTATGACTCTATGACTGTAGTGAACTAGACTGGTTTCCCCCCAAGTATCAATTCATGGTCTTCATTCCAGACTTTTAGTGAATTCAAATTCCACCATCTGTTGTAGTGGAATTCAAATTGGCATCCCCAGAACGTTACCTGGGTCTCTGGATTAACAGTCCAACAATAATACCAGTAGGCTATTGCCTTTGACTTGGCACTGATTATATAATATGAAAGATATTGAATCAATTACCTGTTACAGATCTCTATTTTACTTTGATGGAATTGAAGATTGCGGAGGGTCTATAACAAACATCTCAATGCTAATTTTGCACCATTACTTAAAGTCAAAACTGACTCCATTATTTTAAAAAATCAAATCTGTTTAACAGTAAATGGGGAAAACATTCACGCTGTCAGATGTTTAATAGCTCTTTGAAATTTCTATCCAATTAGGCTCATTTTGATCCTTCTGTTTTTTACCAATTTTAATCCTTTATTCTTCCAAGCTTGCCTGTATCTGTTGCACGTCCCCAATTTCCCTTCAGGCGGTGGTGATGAGTCATTTTCTTGAACTGTTGCAGCTCACATGGGACTTTTAGGGAGTTGCAGCCTTCTGAACCCCCAAAGTATCAGGGTTGTGTGTGACTTGGAGAGAAATCTGCAACATTCCCACAGCTCCTACCAGCTGGTGGATCTGATACATTTGGAAGGTGCTGTCAGAAGAGGTGGTGAATCTTGTACATAGTGACTACGTATATATATCTTGGGCCAGGAGTCACATTTGGAGCAGACCTGGAAAGGATGGAAGAATCCCATCTTCATCTCCTGCAGGACATATTAACAAATCCGATTCACTGAACTGGCTGCCATTAGCTTTATGATTGACTGTGCTGGATTTGAACTCATGTCTTTGAGAGTAATAGCCAGGATGTCTGGGCTACCATTAACATTCCCATAATAACTATCCTCGACACTCATAAAGTTGAATTTTTCCAGTATGGAAAGAGGCCCTTCAGCTCAACATGTCTGTGCCAATCATCAGACTGCCATTTTCCTGCACTGGACCCTTTGTATGCCAAGGTATTTCGAGTATTCGTCTAAATACTTATATATTTTAAAGGTTCCTGCCTCTACACTGTTTTATATATATCTTTCAACATTAGCATCCAAACCTATGTCTTCCATGACCAGAAGATACTGGGAACACCACCAACTGCAAGTTCCCCTTTGAGTCACTCATGATCCTGATGTGGAAATGTATCACCTTTCTTTCCCTGTTGCTGGGCCAAAATCCTGAAAGCGTCCTATATCCTGGTGGTCTGGTGAGTGCACCTACAATACAAGGACTGCCACAGACCACCATCACCATGGTAATTAGGGGTGGGAAATAAATGCTGGCCTCGATGATACTCAGGTGCCATGAGTATATAAAAACAAAATACTGTCCTTGTCAATATCTTATCTACCACTGTTAGTACCTTAATATCTTCACTGAGGTGGCACTTGGTTTGAAAAAGGTTAAAATTTGTAGGCACATGGATTTCCTTCATCTATCCATTGCAATATATTTCATATTTGTGTAAAAAATGATTTGTTTGCTGGGTTTCTGGATTTTTCTGTTGTTCACTCCTGACAACTTGGGTGTCACTGGCTGGGCCAGCATTTATTGTCCATCCCTAGTTGCCCTTGAGAAGGTGGTGGTGAGCTGCCCTCTCGAACAACTGCAGTCAACGTGTGGTGGATCGACCCACAAAGTCGTGAAGGATTTAGGGGGAGTCACAGGATTTTCACCCAAGTTCACTGAGAGCTCCTGGCACAGATTCTGAAGTCAGTGCTGGATGTGGGATGGGTGACGCCAGATCTGTCCAGGAAATCAAAACTCTGAGAGAAACGAAACCAAATCATGTGATTCCTGGTAAAGGGAAATGAAACAGAGAAAGAGAGAGACGGAGGGAAACAACAGCAGAGCCGGTTGAAGTGCGGTAAGTCTGCAACTTAGCTCATGCAAGGTAAACTAAACGATTTCTGCTGTGATTTTTAACTGTTGCTCTGAGATTAAATTTTTGAAAATTTCGGGGCTTTTGGGTGGAGTAGCAGGGCCTGATCTTTACCTCAGGCAGGAGGCTGGAAGAACAACACAGTAAGTCAGGGAGGATCAGGAGGTGGAGAGGTCGGCATTTCGGGTGTAACCCCTTGTTCAGAAACGTCGACGTCTCCAGCCCCTGATCACGGTGTTGTTCTTCCAGCCTCTTGCCTGTCTATTCTGGATTCCAGCATCTGCAGTTTGTTTTTGTGTCTCTGAGCAGTATTTTAGCGACCGTTCGGAAAATGGAGTTCTCTTCAGATTGCTATTTTGCCTGAAACTTCTGTGTACAACTCGAGTCATGAGTAGAAGTTAGGTTTTAATGGAATTCAGTTTCCCTTTTTAGAAATCTCCCACTGTTGCCGACGCTCCGGTTAATTCACGCCTTGGTTAAACGCCACAGCGAATCTTTATTTGTTCTCTGGTCAATAGAGAATTGAAGGTGTTTGTTTTATAAAGGCAACAGCATTGCCCTGTCTGTTAGTGGATTTTAGAGGTGACGTTAAACTAGTTAAATCCAAACAAACAGATTTTCTACAGTGGACTTGGGCAGTATTGTTGGGGGGGGGGCGGATGGTGCGGGTGGATGCGTTAACCCTGTCGTTGGGAGTTAGTGTTAAAATCGTGATGGGTTGAAGTTGGGGGCAGTCATTGCTGGAGCAGTCTCTTCAGAGTGCACTGTAATTTCAACCAGAATATAATCCCAATATGACTGTCTCCAGTTTCAGATAACACTCACTTCACAGCTCAGGAACCTGAGAATCAATATGTGTGTTGCCTCAGGTTACAACGGGAGTGTATGAGCCAAGGATTTTACTTCTGGCTTTGGAGGGGGAGTGGTCTTGTCCACAAAACCCTCAGAACTCGCCCTGACATTAATGTCAGGATCATAATCACCTCCTGGGAATTCCTGCTCTGGCAATAAACATCCCTGGGAATTTCCACCTGCTGGTGTGAGGTTACAGTAATCTCCTTCAGTGAAGTTAAAAATCACACAGCACCAGGTTATAGTCCAACAGGTTTAATTGGAAGCACACTAGCTTTCGGAGCGTCGCTCCTTCATCAGGACGAGCACCAATTAAACCTGTGCTTCCAATTAAACCTGTTGGACTATAACCTGGTGTTGTGTGATTTTTAACTTTGTACACCCCAGTCCAACACCGGCACCTCCAAATCACTCCATCAATGAGGTCGTGCTTACTAGGTGAAAAGTGTTAGAAGGACATGGGCAATCTCCCCTGAGGGGGCAAGAGGATATTTTAGTATTGTTTGCCAAGGCAAGCTGGTTAGAGGAAAATAGATGGCAACAATATTTTCCAGACACATCTGAAAATTAAGCCAAGTGCCGCTAAAAAGGGACAGAGGTCTTGGAAGGTGCTCGACGTTGTGGGAATATTACTCAGCTAATTACACAGAAGCTCTCATTAATGGTCTTGGGGATGCAAGAACAGACACAGGCCATATGACCCACTAAGATTGCACCAATATGTTATGTGTTGCTAAACTAAAAGCCTTTCGCTTCTATGTGGTCCGTGTCCCTCTATTCCCTGCCTATTTATATATCTGTTTTAAATACATCTGCCTACAACACCACCAGCACCTCTGGCAAGGTATTCCGGGCACTTACCTCCTCTGTGTTTAAAAATAATCTTGCCTCTCACATCTCCTTTAAACCTTCTCCCTTTTACCTTAAACCAATGTCCCCTAGTAACTGATATTTCTATCCTATGGCTTCAAATCAAATTCCGTCAAAAAAAAACCTGGAATTAAGAGCTTCACAGAATCCCTATAGTGTGGAAACAGGACATTTGGCCCAACAAATCCACACTGAACCTACGAAGAGTAATGTACCCAGATCCATTCCCCTACATTTACCCCTGAGTAATGCACCTAACCTACACATCTCTAAACAATTTAGCATGGCCAATTCACCTAACCTGCACATCATGGGAGGAAACCCACACAGACAGTCGCCCGAGGCTGGGATTGAACCTGGGTCCCGGGCACTGTGAGGCAGCAGTGCTAACCACTGAGCTACCTTGTAAGCAATTTCTTCCGAATTCATTTTGGGATCTAGTTTAAATTATTGACTTTAAACTTAATATAGATATAATATCTAATTAGTCATATTGGTAACTGTGTGGGCCATTTCACTTTACATTTTGGCTCACAGAGTAGTGGGACTAAAGAAGATACATTTTCTGTACTCCAGTCCTTGGTCATGACTCATAGTTAGAGATGAGCAGCAAGAGCAATAGCTCCTAATTATGGACACAAAAACATGGAAAATAAGAGCAGGAGTAAGCCATTTAGTCCTTTCACTCTGCTCTGCCATTCAGCATAATCATGGCTGACCATCCAACTCAGTACCCTCTTCCTGCTTTCTCCCCATCTCCTTCAATCTTCTCAGCCCCAACTCCTGCTTCATAGAATGCCAACAGTGTGGGAGCAGATCATTCACTCCATCAAGTCCACATTGCCTCTCTTAAGTGCATCCCACCCAGACCCATTCCTGTAACCCTGGACATCATGGGCAATTTAGCATGGCCAATCCACCTCATCTGCATATTTTTGGACTGTAGGATGAAACCCATGCAGACACAGGGAGAATGTACAAACTCCACAAATAAATAGTTGTCCAAAGCTGGAATTGAACTCAGGTCCTGGCGCTGTGAGGCAGCCATTCTAACCACTGAGCCACTGTGCCTGCCTCTTGAATACAATATTTGGCCTCGACCCCTTTATGTGGCAGTGAATTCCACAGGCTCACCACTCTCCAGGTAAAGACATTTCTCCTCGTCGCTGTCTTACCCTATACACGTAGTGCAGTTTAAAACCCAATTGGACCAGCAAAAATGAATAAAGTCGCTGATTCACCAATAACTTGTGGTGCAGTCGCTCACTCCCTTTCTGCTACCTTGACAAACAGACTCCACCATATCACCTCTCGTGGTCACTTGAATTTCAGCAGCAGACATCCTTCACTGTTGATGTGCTTCTTCAGCTACGTATGTGTTTGTCCACCACTGCTGCTCAGTCTAATCCTTATGCAATGCATTGGCTCCTGCTCACATTCTCACCTGCACATTTTATCGAGGAGAAAGTAAGGACTGCAGATGCTGGAGATCAGAGTTGAATGTGGCACTGGAAAAGCACAGCCAGTCAGGCAGCATCTGAGGAGCAGAAAAGTCGACGTTTCGGGCATAAGCCCTTCATCAGGAATGAGGCTTGTGGGTCGGGGCTGAGAGATAAATGGGAGGGGGATGCGGTTGGGGGGAAGATAGCTGGGAAAGCAATAGGTGGATGAAGGTGAGGGAGAAGGTGATAGGTCAGAGGGGGGAGATGATGGATGGGTCTGGAGGGCGGTGCCGAGTTGGAGGCTTGGAACTGGGATAATGTGGGTGGAGGGGAATTGAGGAACCTGTTAAAATCCACATTGATCCCATGTGGTTGCAGGGTCCCAAGGCTGAATATGAGATGTGAGGTGTACCTCCTCCAGGCGTCGGGTGGTAACGATTTGGTGGTAGAGGAGGCCCAGGACCTGCATGTCCTTGACGGAGTGGGGGGGTGGGGTTTAAGTGTTCAGCCATGGGGCAGTGGGGTTGGTGGATGCGGGTGTCCCAGAGATGTTCTCTGAAATGACCTGCAAGAAGGCATCCTGTCTCCCCAATGTAGAGGGGACCACACCGGGTGCAACGGATGCAGTAGATGACATCGGTAGAGGTGCAAGTGACTTTCTGACGGATGTGGACCTTTTATCAACCCTTAGAACAGAAGGAGATGGGAACTAGACCCACAAATAGCCCAGCTAATATGTGTAGAGGTATTTGTGGAGTTAAATGGACTCCCGGAATTGCTCGTATTTGGAGATGGTGTACTAGTATTCTTGGTGGACTAGTAATCCAGTAGACAAGCAGGAGGCTGGAAGAACACAGCAAGCCAGGCAGCATCAGGAGGGAGAGAGACACAGCAAGCCAGGCAGCATCAGGAGGTATTTTTCCAGCTTCCTGCTTATCTACCTTGGATGCAGTTTTTTTTGTCTCTCATAATCCAAAGACCCACATACTGCTCTGGGACTCCAGTTGGAATCCTATTCAAGATGATTGCGCAAGCTGAATTCAAAATATCTGATAAAGACTCTAATGGTGACCATTAAACCATTGCTTATTGTCATAAAAATCCATCTGATTCACTAATACCTCTTAGGGAAGGAAATTGGCTATGTTTACCGAGACCTGGGTCACACAGAATTCCAGACTCATTACAACATGGTTCACTCTTAACTGCAACCTGAAATGACCAAAGAAGCCACTCACCTGTTTCAAACTGTTAATAATGTCTCAGACCAGTCAAGCAAAAACCTGACATACTCTCAGAATTGTACCTTACAGGCAATGTGCCAGACATCAGTATCACTATCGCTAGATACATTCTGTCTGACTAGCAGGATAGACCCAGCAAACCTGAACGTACAGTGGTATACAGCCACAAGGGTCTCCACTGTTGACTACAGACCTGATGGAGTCTCACAGTTTCTTGCCCATGTTTGACCTGATGCCATGTATCCTTCCTCCCCTCTGTAATGAATCAGTGGTCCTCTTGAAGGAAGCATTGAGGGTGGCATGGTGCATTCTGTACTCTGGATGGAGGACTTCAATGTCCACCACCAAGAGTGGCTTTGTAGCGCCACAACTGATTATACAGATGGAGTCCTAAAGGACATAGTAACTATGACCACATCCAACAAGAGAGAATCAAAATATCACCCCTTTGACATTCAGTGGTGTTGTCATCACTGAATTCTCCCACGATCAACATCCTGGGGGTTAGATTAAGCAGAAACCAAACTGGATTAGCCCTTTAAGTACAGTGGTTACGAGAGCTGGTCAGAGGCTAGGGATACCACAGCATGACCACCATCTAAAAGGCATAAGTCAGGAGTGTGATGAAATACTCCCTACTTGCCTGGATGGGTACAGCTCAACATCACTCATGAAATTTGACACCATCCAGGACAAAGAAGCCCACATGATTGGTCCACATCCACAGTCATTCACACCCTCCCCACCATTCACATCTTCCCCACCATTCACCCCTTCCACAACAATGGTCATTAGAAACAGTGTGTGCTATTTACAAAATGCACTGTGGAAATTTGCCAAGGGTCCTTGGACAGCACCTTCCAAATCCAAGACCACTTCAAGTACAAGGACAAGGGCAGCAGATACTTGGGAACATCATTGCCTACAAGTTCCTCTGCAAGCTTCTCACCACTCTGAGTTGGGGGTATTTTTCTATTCCTTCAGTGTTGCTGGGCTGAAAATCCAGGAATTCCCTCCCTAATTAAAGAAGGCAGTTCAACATCACCTTCTCAAGGGCAAATTGGGATGAATAATAAATGTTGACCCAGCAAATGATGCCCACATCCCACAAATTAATTTAGGAAAAGATAGGGAACTTGCAGATAGCTGGTGACATAATTACAAAGATTTCTGGCACATGTGGTGATTGTATTTCACGAATAATTAAGTGAAAGGAAAACCATTTATTGTAATTGCAAAGATTTCTACTTAATAACATATAACTCCTACGTATTTTTGATTTTTCAGGTTCTCCACAAGGTGAACCAGAGCTGCTGCTGAGGACGGTTAATGAAAGGAGCTTATTCCCTCTAAAGGTGCACTGATACAAGTGTATGCCAGGATCGATACTTCTGCCTTTGGTGGGTCCACTTAGACGGTTAATTACATGTTCATCTGACTAACTCACAAGTGATCACAAACAGACACACTGGTAACAGAGACTGCTAGTGAGGGTCTTATTCAGGTTGGGGGTCAGGGAATTGCTACTCTCCCTGAGATCTGCACAGCTGCTAAAGCTGAGGGCTACCATAGAGGGGACCCTCCTGGAACTTCAAACAAACAGAAGTTAAAGTTATTTTAAAATTCTCTTATTTCCTCATAACTTTGATGTTAAATGCTGTTATTTTCCACCCAGCCATACCAGTGGTTGCATCTCTGCCACTGAGTATGTTACTCACATTCAACTTGTTAAACCTAAAGGTTGTGTGTTGGAACCAGCTTCTAGTCCAACTTTATTTCTAACACCTACTTGACCCAAATTCAGCCATTCCTGGACATTAAAACCACCCCTTACTTCCTGAAGCACGTGAAAAGACGTCTATTCTTGTATGAAAGAGCAGCATCAAGTTGGAGCTTTTCTCTTTAAATGTTGTAGATTCCCCGATTCAGCCATACAAAGCTACCTCGCGTATTCCAGACCAACAATAGACAGTGATTGCAAACGCTTGTCTTAACTATTTCCTGGAGTTTATTACATTAGATTAGATTCCCTACAGTGTGGAAACAGGCCCTTTGGCCCAACATGTCCAGACAGATCCTCCGAAGAGTGACCCACCCAGACACATTTCCCTACATTTATCCCTGACTAATGCACCTAACACAATGGGCAATTTAGCATGGGAAATTCACCTAACCTGCACATCTTTGGAATGTGGGAGGAAACCCACACAGACACAGGGAGAATGTGCAAACTCCACACAGACAGTCGCCCAAGGCAGGAATTGAACCTGGATCCCTGGAGCTGTGAGGCAGCAGTGCTAACCACTGAACCACCACGCCGCTATATTACATTACAATCTACTCCCAACAGCTCCAACAAATTAAACAGCATCCTTTTGTTCACCTTTCCACTTCTAGTTTTTTTTATAACAAACAAATAAAACACTTATATTAATGTCCTGGTGGTTGTGCACATGAATGGAGGATTATTTTCCATTCCTGGAAATTCTAGATCAATCCTGGATTTAAAAGCTCTACCACATGTCCAAGTCCCATTATACCTTCGAACTTTGTCACAGAAAATCTTTTATTACATTTTTGGATGGAATGTTGGCATCACTGGCAAGGGTGGATTTATTATTGCCCCTGAGAAGATGGTGGTGAGTTGTCTTTGTGGTCAATGAGTGGTTTGCTAGGCCATTTCAGAGGGAAAGAGTCAACCATGTTGCTGTGACACTGGAGTCATCAATAACCCAGGCTGCAATAAAACTTGGGATTGATTTCCTTTCTTAAAGGGCATTCATGAGCCAGATGGGTTTTCATGTCAAGCTGGTAACTTAATTGTTCCATTACAACCACTAAGTGCTTTTAAAATTCCACATTTATTAAATAAATTGTTCTCCTAGCTGTGGTGGTGGGGTTTGAATTACTGGGTTACAGGTCCGTAGTATAACTCTTGTGTTCAACTATTGTTCAAAACCTCTTACTGTATTGTCAATTTTGCTTTTGTTTTCTCAGGTCATGGACGCAGCACTGTACAACCACTATGAAGAGAGGGTTCGACCTTGTATTGATCTCATTGATTCACTGAGAGCATTGGGTGTGGATCAGGACCTCTCTCTTCCAGCCATTGCAGTGATTGGAGACCAGAGCTCTGGGAAAAGCTCTGTGCTGGAGGCACTGTCTGGAGTCGCTCTCCCCAGGGGCAGCGGTAAGATGGTACTGAATGTCACCTTGCTCAGCCGCTATGTGATTCATCTCTATTCCCCAATGCTGCTCCCTCTTTCTTTATAACACTAGTTTTATTAACTTCATTGCAAGCTGAGCTGAACTCAGCGGTGGGCAGATTTGTTGAACACCAACCCCCACCTCCAACACTCATATTTTGATTTTTGACATCAGGAATGAGGGATTGGAAGAAACCTGCGTTCCTTTGTAAAGGGGTTAACGTGAAATTTGTGACACAATTGAGTAATTCCTGCGGCTTTGCTTTAAATCTGAACCAGGTTGATGGTCTCAGCATGATGTTGGGTAGGTCCTACATGACTCAATCCAATTTCTCATGGCAAAGCCCACAGAGCCACCATTAATTGGCATTTGCTGAAGATGAGGAGGAATTTCTTCAGCTAGAGGATGGTGAATCTGTGGAACTCATTGCCGCAGAAAGCTGTGGAGACCATGTCATTTAATGTCTTTCACATCAAGACGGAAGGTTTCTTTGCAGCATCTGTGGAGAGAAACCAGAGTTAACATTTCAGGTCAAGTGACCATTCCTCAGAACTCCTGAGGCAGTCATGAGGAAGGGTCTCTCGACCTCGAAATGTTAACTTAAATTTCTCTCCACAGATGCTGCCAGACCTGCTGTGCTTTTCCAGCAATTCCTGTTTTTGTTTCTGATTTACAGCATCCACAGTTCTTTTAGTGTTTGTACATAGGTTCTTGACAAGTAAGGGGATGAGAGTAGGGTTGAGAAACATATGATCAAATGGCAGAGCAAACTCGATGGGCCAAATGGGCTAATTCTGTACTGAAAGTTTAAGAAAACCTAAGGGTTAATTATACCTTTGTTGCTGGATGGCTACAATAATCTGAGAGCCTTGGAAATGGGAAATGTCAGATTAAGTTTTCAAACTAAAGTTCAAGCAAAGAAATCCTTCTAACAGTCTGCTGTTGTAAAATATTATGTAAAGAGAGAAGGTTCAGCAAGTGTAATAATCGTGTACTGGTGTCATAAGATTTGATATTTGCTAAGTCTTATTCAAAGTCTTTTTTTAATAAGATCAACATGTTAATGCACCGTTCCCAGAGTATGTGCCAAATTTTCAATCTAAGTACTCTACTAATGGATTGATGTGGAGGTGCCAGTGTTGGATTGGGGTGGCTAAGGTCAGAAGTTACACAACACCAGGTTACAGTCTAACTTGATTTGAAAGCACAAGCTTTCGGAGCACTGCTCCTTTGTCAGGTGAACCTGTTGGACTATAATCTGGTGTCATGTGATTTCTGACCTTGATCACTAATGGAAGTGAGAGATGAGTCCCTTGCCTGCACCAACTTCACACGTGTTGTGATGGGATTTTGCACATGAACACATGGTGCTCCACTAGTGGTAGTCTTGGCCATTAACACAGCCAGAAAACAATGGACTGTTTAGACACAAGAAATTATTAAAAAGGCTAATGGAATGAACCGTAGTCTGAAAGGCTGGAATAAGTAATGGCTGAAATTAAGTTTCGATTACTGTACGTTAAAATTTGATTGAATCCCACTTAAACTATTATTTTCATTTCAGGGGGTGGGATCGCTGCAGCACAGGAAGGATAAAAGTTAAATAAAAAATTAAAATCATCACAGTCCCAGAGGGTTGCTGTCTCATTAGAGAGACGACTGGTGATGATTTAATCTCAGGGTCACCACACCTCAGGCAAGGGGTGAAGTTGAAAAGGCAGGACTTTAATGGTAACTTCAGCTGGTACAGGAATTGACTCCACGCTGCCAGCATCATGATGTATTGCAAACCAACCATCCAGCCAACTGAGCTAACTGGGAAGGATATATTGGCATTGGAGTGGATGCAGTATAGATTCTCCAAGAAGTAAGTTCAGAAAAGCTGAATTGTAGGGACAGTTGATTTGTTTTGTATTCCATTGGATATAGACAATTAAAGAGTGAGGTAATTGAAGTGTGAAAGATGTTATGATGAATTACTGCGAGAGATAGAAATTAATTCCCTAAGTGGGGCCTGAGCTTAAAGTGAGACACTGCTGTTCAGGGATGTTGACAACAAACCCCTCTTATTGCAATCTATTGGACACTCTAAAGCTCATCAGTGGAAAAGCTGTCTGAGGCAGGGAGTTGGTTAAAAATGCCAAAATTGAGATTAATTGTGTTTGGCAAGGTTGTTTGTAACGGTGGGCAAAAGATTGGCCATGGTCCAATTGAACTGTGGAACAGGCTTGAGGAGCTGAATGGCTATTTCCTGTTTCTGCTGGTCAATAGAAAGTTCGTCAGTTTTATCAGCAAAAGTGTGAATGTTTGCTCATATCCATCCTGTTTTAGTGGAAGATGGAGAAGTCTATCTAACTTAATTCTCTTTCACTTTCCATCTCTCATTATCAACAGGATTAAAGCATCCTCTGTGCAGAACTCTTTTTTTGCATGAAAAGATTGACTGACATTACTTCTCTCTATTTGACAGGAATTGTGACAAGATGTCCTCTTGAACTGAAGCTGAAAAATGCCAGAGAGACCAAAATATGGAAGGCACAGATAAGTTACAAGAATTACTTGAAAGAATTGTCAGACCCATCTGAGGTGGAGAAAGAAATTGTGAAAGGTGATCATAGCCTGGTGTACCAGGTTTTGGTTTGATAATGGTGAAATATTTGTGATTTGTTTAATAATACGCTGCAAATTATTTATATTTATCCTCACAATTTTCTCTTCGCTTCTTTGAACTTGAAAGCCACATTCAAAGATTCATTTGCAGAAATGCCGTGTGCTCTCTGGTACCTCACCCTGGTGGCCATTTCTTGTGTGGTATTTCTGACCACGAGTGGTGGGCTGCATGACTGAAGGGGGAATCACTGCGGCCAAACTCTGCCTTGTCTATGTTTGAGATGCCTCTTTCCACCAACAGCACTGCACAGCAGGTAGGAGTGGGGACTGGCTGCTTTGTCCTCACTCTCTTTCTACAAGCTTGTTCACACTGAGGCTAATGCTGGGTCACAAATTGTCCCTGTGGCGATTAGCACAGGCAGGTAATGAGTGATGAGGGAGGAATTCATTTAAGGCTGCAAAACAAAAACAGACAATATTTTATCATCACTCCAACACTCAGCACCTGATGGTTTAATTCCATTGCCCTTAGTAACAGTGAATAGATGATGGATATAGTGGATAGCAGAGCGGATTCTGCCCATTTCATGCCATTTCCCCATGTTTGAAAAGTAGAATTCCGTATTGGGATCTGGTTTCAGGTGCATTGTTAAGTCTGCAGATCGGGTGGAAGTTCTATCCTGGGAGCATCCATCTTGGCTTCAAATGCAACTCTCCATTCAGCAAGGATGGTGTTGGGGCAGGGAAGAGGGTTAACATTGGGCTGGATTCATGGAGTAGCCTGAAGGCATGTTGATCTCCTGGCTGACCACAGATTGTTTGCACTGACTCTGAATCAAGGCTGCTGACACAGACAAAGCAAGGGGCACAAGTCAGTTTCAAGGAAATATCTGAGATGCTCTTGGCCTGGAAGAGCAGAGGTTCTTCCTACTCAGGCACCAAAGCAGCCTTTGGTTCTCCTTCTCTGCACTGTAATTAACTGTCAAAGTCCTTGCCCAATGCTAACTGCTCTGAGGAACATTCCTTTAGATTCAGAGATTCCAGACCATACATTTAGCACTTTCAGTCCTAGTGATTTTTGAGATTTCTAGCTCAGGTTGATGATAAGTATGTAAGTTAGCTCGCTGAGCTGGAAGGTTTGTTTTCAGACGTTTTGTCACCAGGTAACATCATGAGTGAGTGTCTTCAGTGAAATGCTGGTGGTATGTCCCACCTCTCTGTTTATAGGTCTTGGTTTCTTAAGGTGAGTGATGTCATTTCTGTTTTTTTTTTCAAGGGAAGGTAGATCGGATCTAAGTCGATGTGTTTATTGATGGAGTTCTGGTTATGCCATGCCTCTAAGAATTCTCATGCGTATCTTTGTTTCACCTGTCCTAAGAAACCCATGACCTATAAATAGAAAGGCGGGACATACCAGCAGTGCTTCACTGGAGACTCTCACTGATGATGTTACCTAGTCATGGTGACGAAACGTCTGAAAACAAACCCTCCAACTCAGCGAGCTAACTTACATACTTACAGTCCTATTAGTTTCAGGAGAGAGAAAGAGAGACTGTCTTGGATTACTTCAATAAGGCCTGAGGTCCACTTCTTGAAGGTGAGATGCTTTTTTTCCAGTCGACCCACCCATCCAAATGTGTCCACCACCATTACTCCTACTGTACATCTCCCACAAAACTCCAATTGGGGTCAGCGCCTCTTGAAAAGGTAGAGACACATAAAGCAGCAAGTCGAGACCAGGGAATATAACTGAATCACTATACTGCGGATTTCTGTTTTGACTCAGCTGCTCTCAGGAGTCTTGGGTGACATTTACTTATCCACACAGTTGAGAAGGATAAACGATAGTGACTGATCTGACAAAGAGTGGAAAAAGAAACATTTCATTTAAATCCATGGATTTGTGTCAGAAAACTGTGCAATGTGGTTGATGCAGAGTTTGGTTCGATTTACAGCTCAGAACATCATGGCTGGAAAGGACCAAGGAATCAGCTCTGAGCTGATCAGTGTGGAAGTGGAGTCTAGCAAGGTCCCTGATCTGACATTGATCGATCTGCCGGGAATTGCAAGAGTGGCAGTTGGGAGCCAGCCACAGGACATCGGAGACCAGGTAGGGTCACATAGCAGGAAAGCAACCACAACAGTCACTCAAAAGGGAATGTATTGGGTGATTCCCAATTCTCCTTCTGAGGCACAGAGTTCCAAAGTTGCACAGCCCTCAAAGGAATCTTCTCCTTATGTCTGTCCTAAAAGTTTAAAACAGTGCCCCCGTGCCCTGCCCCCACCCCCCCACTTCTGGACTCACCCACGAGAGGGAAACAACTTTGTCAAGGTCTTGGACATGACAGTCAAATCACTCCTCACTCCTTTAAATTCCAGTGAAAACTGGCTCAGTCTGTCCAACTAAACCTCAAAAGACAACCCACGAATTCCAGGTGTCGACCTAGAATCACCCTCCAACACCATTAAATAAGGAGACCAAAACTTCTCACAGTATTTGTGATGTGATCTGACTAATGCCTGATATCACTGAAGTATTTCATTTAAGTTCAGTTCCTCCTGTGATAAAGAATGGCATCCCATTACCCTTCTTTATAATGTTCTGCACCGCATACTAACATTTTGACTCTTACATGAAAACACCTAGCTCCCTCTGCACCTTGGTATTGCGCAGTGATGTTTTTGTTTAAGTGATACTCTGCTTCAGTATCCGTTCTGCCAAAGTAAATTACTTCAAATTTTCCCACATTATACACCATCTGCCAGATTTTTCTCACTGGTGGAACCTAGCTCTCCCTATCTGTAAACTCCATGTTTTTTTCACACTTCCCTACCTACCTCTGTCATCTACAGATTTCGTTACCATACCTTTTACTTTTATCTAAATTATTGATATAAATTGTAAAAGGCTGAGGCTGCAGCACAGACCCTTTGGCTGCTCCACTTATGAAATCCTTCCCGTCGTTCAAGGGCTCTTATGCACACACTCTGTTTTCTGTAAGCCGGTGTTTTATCATGTTAATATTTTACCTTCTACGCTGTGAGCTTTTATTTGTGCAATAAGATTTGATATGGCTTATAATCAGGCCATGTGGAAATCCAAGTATGGTATGTCTACGGGCTCCCCTTTATTTATAGCACATTACTGCTTCACCTGTTTTTCTAATCAGCCTGTTAAGAGGTGTTAAGAAACACCTTTTGGAGCAGGTGGGAGTCAAACCTCAGCCTCCTGGTCCATAGTTAGGGACAATACCGCTGCACCACAAGAATGCCTCTACTATTTCCGTTTCTTTTTCTAAAATTTATTCAAATGATGCAAAGACAGAGCCAACATCAACAGATTTTTTTACTGTGCCTGTCACAGACAACCCAATTATGTAGATGCTCCTGCTTCTTACAATGGAGCAAGGGAAGGTCATTCAGATCCTTGAACCTGTTCAACCACTCAGTGAGATTGCGGCTGATCTGTGGCCTAACTCTATTGTTCTTTTTAACTTGATCTGTTTTTTCTAATCAACCTGTTCAGAGGTGTTGTTATTACACACCTCTGGCGCAGATAGGATTTGAACCCAGACCTCCCAGACCAGGGGTAGGGACACTACCACTGCATCACAAGAACCCTATAACTCCTTCAAAAAAACTAACCAATTAGTTAAACATGATTCCCATTACTGGAAGCCATGCTAACAGTAATTGGCAGCTCTGATCTTTTTCATGACTAATTGACAGACATTAAGCAAATTGGTCTATAGTTTCATGTTTATTGCCTCTCATTGAATGGAGTGGTAACATTCATTGTGCCTTCTGCATCCTCTTTTCTTATCCACTGTTCTGTCTCTTTAGGTTAACCCGTCCAACTCACTCTTTATTCCACTTGCCTGATTAAATCCCACATCTCTCCTTTCTAAAATCTTTTTGAAACTCTCTTTTTTTTTTCCTTTTATACAAACCCACCAGTGTCACACATGGTCAAAAATTGTGGTGTTGGAAAAGCCCAGCAGGTCAGGAAGCATTCAAGGAGCAGGACAGTCGCTGTTTCGAACATAAGCTCTTCATCAGGCATTCCTGTGCTTTTTCAGCACCATACTTTTTGACTCTGATCTCCAGCATCTGCAGTCTTTGCTTTCTCCTGGTGTCATACATGGGACTGGTGAACAACAAGTCACTTTGATTTATTTACAGATTCCCAACTGATATTACATATGCACATTGCAAGATTGTTAGATATACTCTTGAATTACAGCAACAGATGCAATTCTTGTACCATCAATAGGTTGATGCTTTCCATCCTGGCTGTTCAAGACTTTACATTTTCTCTTAAAGTAATACTTCCATCTTGTTTGCACTTGCTTGAACCTAATTGTTCCTTACTCGTTTAGGTCCAGTCCTTTCTTGCTCACTGCTGATTCTGGTTTGAATTTGTGTTTAAAATCCACCTTTTCTTCACTGTGCCAGCTATGTCTCAATGATAACTCCCTCACTCTATTGAAGGAATGCTGCACTGTCAGAGATACTGTCTTTTCAAGCAACCTGGTTTCTCAGGTAGACGCAAAGGATTTCATTATTTTGAGCAAGCTTTAGAGAGAAGGTCCTTTGTTGTCCTAGTGAACGTGTTCTTAAAAAAAAAAGTAATCATGATATTCCTATTTGAAAGACACTGCTGAGGTATATGGCATTAAGAATAAAACATTTAGCACCAAATATGTGCTCCACCCTCATGTTACATTGTTAGTCCAACCAGGTCTTTGTAAAATTGGAGCATGACTTCTACTTTTTTATTACAATCCAAAAAGCTTTTGAGGAAGGATATAACTGGAGCCAATCTTCACACGCTTTCATAAATATTTAATGTCAGATTTAGAATATTAAGCAAGCACTGTAGCTTCATTCTGGGTCTAAGTATACTTTTGGGATATTAATGAATCCCCTGTGGATGTGATATGCACCACTTAATAGCAAATAACTACAATTAATATACAATCAAAATCTTTGCACAGTATTTTATTCCATTAGATATAAATATCAACATTCTGGTAATCTTCTCAAAGATATTTTCTATGCATAAGTTACCTACTATTATAAATTACTTCATCGATTGTAAATTGCTTTGGGATATCCTGAGGTCATGAAAGGCAGAATATAAATTAATGTCAAAGTGATTCTTGTGGCATGGTGGCAGTGCCCTATCTCTGAGCCAGGAGACCTGGTTCAAGCCTGATTTCCTCCATAGGTATGTCATTACATGTTTCAACAGGTTAATTAAAAACTTCAAAAAATTCACGTCTTTTTTTAATGAATCAATTTTATTGTACATTCCTTCAGATAAAGCAGCTGATCAATTCCTACATCAGTGAAGATAAGACCATTAATCTTGTTGTCATCCCATGTAATGTTGATATAGCTACGACAGAGGCCTTGAAAATGGCCCAGGAGGCTGATCCTTCAGGGGAGAGAACTTTGGGTAAGAGACAAATTCCCTATTTCTTCTAGATGTTCATTCAGGTAAAAATGTATTGAACTGAATTAGTTCTGTTTGTAGAATTAATCATAGTGCCTTTAATGGACTTTAAAATCTTGAGGTACTTCATAGATAAATTTACAAAAAATACCTCTGACACATATGACAGTGTTAGGAAAGATGGCCAAGTGCCAGGTCAAAGATATGTTTTTGAAGGGCAAAAGAAAATGAGAGGCAGAGAGATTTGAGGGAGGAAATTCCAGAGTTAGCAGCTTGGCAGTCACTGAACAACCAATGGTTGTGAAAATTGAAGCTACATAGAGCAGTGCAGGTATCTTGAAGGGTTTAGGGTTCAAAGAAATAGTGATGAGGAGGATGAAGCCCAAGAGTGTTTTATAAACGAACAGGAGAATCTTCAATAGACAGGATTTCACCAGATCAGGAGCAGATATCAATCATGGTGGGTGCTGTGTGCTAGAAGTTAGGAAACAGGCAGCAAACTGAAATGTTTGGTGGGTGAAAGCACTGGCCTAAAGTGACTTGGAATAGTCTAAGCTGGAGTTACAAATACATAACAAAATGCATCAAGAGTCAGTCAATTCATTTTGCTTTAAATTAAAATATCCATCTTTCAAGGTACGCAGTTAGAGTTATCCAGCCCTCTGTAGGAAAGCTGGAAGCTCCATTTCAAATGGTCAATCATGATATTAACAGGAAAAGACAGAATTGACAAAGATAACTTATTGCTACTGGTTTGGGATTCTAGATCTAGGGTCATAGTCTAAATATTAGGGCCAGGCAGTTCAGGAGAAATGTTTGAAAGCATTTAGAACTTAGAACATTGCAGCACACTTGATGTTACGCCGACCTGTGAAACCAATCTGAAGCCCATCTAACCTACCCTATTCCATTTCAATTCATATTTCTATCCAATGACCATTTAAGCACCCTTAAAGTTGGTGAGTCTACTACTGTTGCAGGTAGTGTGTTCCATACCCCTACTACTCTGAGTAAAGAAACTACCTCTGTCTTATATCTATCACCCCTCAATTTAAAGCTATGTCCCCTCATGCTAGCCATCACCATCTGAGGAAAACGTCTCTCACTGCCCACCCTATCGAACCCTCTGATCATCTTTTATGTCTCCATTAAGTCACTTCTCAACCTTCTTCTCTCTAACGAAAACAGCGTCAAGTCCCTCAGCCTTTCTACACACAAAAGTCCAAAAGTTCAAGTCCATAGCTCCCTGAAAGTGGCTACTCAAGTAGGCAGGGTGGTAAAGAAGACGTATGGCATGCTTGCCTTTACTGGTCAGGGAATTGAGTACAAGAGTCAGGATGTCATGTTGCAACTTTATAAGACTTTGTTTAGATCACACTTGGAGTATCGCATTCAATTCTGGTCGCTGCTTAACAGGAAGGACGTGGGGACTTTTGGTAGTGAGAGTGGGGAAGGATGTGCAGAGAGGTTTAACAGGTTGCTGCCTGGATTAGAGGGTGTGAGCTAGAAGGAGAAGCTCAAAAGAACTCAGGTCGTTTTCTCTGAGCTGAAGCTGAGGGGGAGCTTGATAGAAGTCTATAAAATTATGAGCTGCATCAACAAAGTTGACGGTCAGAATCTTTCTCCCAGAGTTGAAATGTCTAATACTACGGGGCAAGCATTTAAGGTGAAGAGGGAAGTTCAAGAGAGATGTGAGGGACAAGTGTTTTTGCACAGAGAGTGGTAGGAGTCTGGAAAGCACTGCCAGCGGTGGTGATGGGGGGCAGATACCATAGGGACGTTTAAGAGACTTTTAGATACGCACATAAGCAAGGAATGGAGTAATATGGACCAAGGACAGGCAAAAGGGATTAGTCTAATTTGGTGTTGTGTTCTGCACACCATTGTGGATCGAAGGGCCCATTTGTATATTGTTCTCTGTTCTAAAAGACTGTGGACGTTTGGAACTACGCTCCTCAAATGATGGTTGATGCTCGACCAACTGTTAATTTTAAGTTTGGAGATAGGTCATTTTTTGTTAAGCAACGGTATTGAAGCATGTGGGCCAATGGCAGGTGCATGTAATTAGTCCACAGATTAGCCATGATCTCAGGCTTGAGAGGCTGTCTGGCCTACTCCTGTTCCTATGTGGTGAAATATGGACCAAATCCTAGAAGCTGTGTTTTTTTAAACAGATGTTGTTTATTTAGGTCCTCTGATCAGGAGATATTAATTGAAGTGAAAACGATTTTGAAGTGTGTTTACTTCAGCAAAAATGCACACATTGAGGCAGTCCATGAATCCACTGTTAATTACAACAATAACCCTTTTAACCCACCCCAACTCCCCGCTTCAACTGACCACCATACAGATCCAGATGTTACAAAATGGATAAAAGCCAAATACTGTGGATATTAGAAATCCAGAATAAAAGCAGGGAGTGCTAGAGAAAACCAGCAGGTCTGGCAGCATCTGTGGAGAGAGAAAGAGAATTAACATTTTTGAGTCCAATATTCAGAACTGTATCTCCAGCACTTCCTCCTCTTTACGAAATAGATGATAACTCTCCATTGTTATCCATGATTTAGAAACTGGTAGCAAGTAACATGCTTTCAAAACCTTATCCTTTAGCCCATTGATATTCATTAATATAATGATGTCTCTCTTTTTTAATATTGTTTAACGGCTCTATTTTAAGTAGAGAATTTAATGATGAGGTGTCAATGTAGTGGACTGTATAATCTATCCCAGATATTATTCGAAAGATTTTCTGTTTTTTGTCAAAGTTGCATGGAGTCAGAGGAAGATTTCTGCTTTGAATGGCAGTGGAAGGTGTCTGCAGTTGCAGGCATTCTAAGATTTCAGCTTCTAAGATTTGGCCCACATTTCACATCATAGGTACAGGAGTAGGCCATGCATCCTCTCAAACCTGAGAACCTGGCTGATCTGTGGACTAATTACATTTATCTGTCTTTTGTTCACATTTCTAATATCTCTGCTTTACAAAAACATTATCTATATCCAATCTAAAATTAACAATTAGTCAACCACTATTTGAGGAACATAGTTCCAAACTTCTATCACCTTCCGTGTATCAAAGGCTGCTGAAGAGGCTGGAAGTTTTGTCTGTGGTCTAAGCTGCCAAAGCGAGGAGAACAGATGGAGTTTAATTTAGATAAATGTGAGGTGCTGCATTTTGGGAAACAAAATCTTAGCAGGACTTATACACTTAATGGTTAGGTCCTAGGTTGCTGAACAAAGATCTTGGAGTGCAGGTTCATAGCTCCTTGAAAGTGGAGTCGCAGGTAGATAGAATAGTGAAGAAGGTGCTTGGTATGCTTTCCTTTATTGGTCAGAGTATTGAGTACAGGAGTTGGGAGGTCATGTTGTGGCTGTACAGTGGAATGAGCTGCCGAAGGAAGTGGTGGAGGCTGGTACAATTGCAACGTTTAAAAGGCATCTGGATGGGTATATGAATAGGAAGGGTTTGAGGGATACGGGCCGGGTGCTGGTAGGTAGGTCTAGATTGGGTTGGGATATCTGCTTGGCATGGATGGGTAGGACCAAAGGGTCTGTTTCCGTGCTGTACATCTCTATGACTCTAAATGGAATTGGAAACAGTTCACCTACCTTCCAATTGCCATTGTGTAAGAGCAACGTTTTAAATCTAATCTGAAGTCCTCTTTGAGGGTCCAAACACAATCATGGCCTAGGATCTTAAGTGGGCCCTACTTGTACAATCCTTGGGTGTGGATTATGTCCCTGTCGACTCAGAAGCAGTGGAGGAGGGGGAGGTGCACATAAAATGATATTTTACAATTACTATGACACAGAAGGAGACATTTCAGCCCATTGGTCAGAGAGTGGTGCAGATACAATTTACTGAATGCTATTTCCTCGGTTTTACCCTGTATCCCTGCACTTCGTCCCTTTTTAAATTCCCTTTCGAAAGCTTTGATTAAACTCATCTCCATTGCTCTTCTGGACAGCTTATTCCAGACCCTAAACATTTCATTGAATGCAAATGCTTTCTCCTCAATTTGCTTTGCTTCTTTTGCCAGTTCCTTTAAGTCTTATTCTCAATCCTTTCACATGTGGGAGCAAATTTCTCCTGAGCTAGTCTATTCATACTCATGATTTTGAAAATTTCTATCAAGCCTCCTCATAGACTTATTTGCTCCAAGGAAAGCAGTCCATGCTTCTTGGATCAGTCTTGATCACAGTTCTACACTGAGGAAATTTCATTCGCGTGAATCTATTCAGCAGTCTCTTCAATGCCTTCACATCTATCTTAAAGTACAATGCCCACACTGCATGCAGTGTTCCTGCTGAGGCTGAAATAATTTATTATCCAAGTTTCACATAACCTCCTTGCTCTTGTACTCACTGCTGAGGGTACCGTGTGCTTTATTAACTACTCACTGAACCTCTCCAGCCACCTTTGACTAAGGGACACTTGCAGTCAGATCCCTCTCCTCCTAAGCCATTTAGAGTTGCTTATTATGTTTTCTCTCCCCGTATTCTTCCTATGAATGAATCGCTTCACATGTCTTTGCGTTGAACCTTATCAATGTGTCTGCCCATTGCACCAAATTATTATAGTTTATTTGTAATTTCCTCATTCCATTTGTATAGAATCAAAATGTTGCATCTGCACTGGCCCTTTGGAGGAGCAATTTCCTTGGTCCCACTTTTCCTGGAAATCCCTGCAGTATTTTTCTTGCTGATCTATGACTAGAGCTCATGGTATTTCCAAATATCTGTTGCCTTCTTTATATATCTGACTCATGTTGTACCTGACTTAGTAATATTTTATTGGACACCAGATTCCCATTGTAAAAAAGTGTTCCATTTCCTGGCTGAAAAATAAGATGAAGTGAAGATTAAAGAGTGTGAAGGCAGTGAGATTCATTTTATTCTTGTGTGGGATTTGATCATCACTGGTGAGGATGCTATATTTCCCATCCTTACTTGCCTTTGACCTGATTGGCTATCTCAGCCACTTCAGACACTGGTTGAGAATCACCTGTTTCGCTGGGATCTGGACTCACATTTAGGTCTGACCAGGTGCTGATAGCAGATTTCTCACCCTGAAGGACATCATGAATGAGAAGAGATGTTACCACAATGAGGACATGGTTGCCATTAGATTAGTTTTTAATTCTAAATTTTATTGAATTCAACTTTCACCATAAGTCAGATTTGAATGCTCCACGCAGAGCATGGGGATTCTGGATTACTAATTCAGTGACATTATCACGATGCCACTACCTCTCTAAGTAATCAGATGGTTCCTATATAGATGACACATTTGCAGAGACCTGATGGGTCAAATGGCCCGTGCTTACGTTGTGATATTCTGACTCAACTGAATGTTGCTGCAGCATTATCATTGTTGTTTGCAGGGATATTAACAAAGCCAGACCTGGTTGACAAGGGGACAGAAGAAAGCATCCTTAAAATAATCAGGAATGAGGTTGTCGCTTTGAACAAAGGTTACATGGTTGTCAAATGCCGTGGACAGCAAGATATTAATGATCAACTGACCTTGGTGGAGGCACTGGAGAGGGAGAAAGCTTTTTTCAAAGGCAATGAGCTTTTCAGGTAAGGTTGCATCAAAAAAAAGAAACATTGAATATTTTGTTGATAGCGAGTTTTGGCAAGATTTGTAGCTCAGGTTGAGGTTCTGGATGTAGGTTTGCTCGCAGAGCTGGAAGGTTTGTTTTCAGACGTTTCGTCACCATACTAGGTAACATCATTATTAATAAACACATTGACTTGGATCCCATTTGCCACCCCCTGAGAAAAAGAACAGGAAATGACATCACCACATGAAATGACACCACAAATAAAAAACAGGTCTTACCACCAGTGCTTCAGTGGAGGTTCACTGATGATGTTACCTTGTATGGCGAGAAAACCTCCGAAAACAAACCTTCCAGGTCAGTGAGCAAACTTACATCCATATTTTGTTGACTTTGTAAGATCATAAGATGTAGAAGCAGACCAATTAGCTCATCAAATTCACTACTCCATTCAATGAGATGGTTGATAATCCTCAACTTTGCATTATTGCCTTATCCCCAGACCAGTTGATTTCCTAATGACTAGACATTTTCTCCATGTAAACATATTTTAAAAAATATATTGCAGCCATAGAGTCATAGAGATATACAGCATGGAAACATACCCATCGGTCCAACCCATCACCATGCCAACCAGATATCCCAACCCAATCTGGTCCCACCCGGCCCATATCCCTCCAAACCCTTCCTATACATATACCCATCCAAATGCCTCTTAAATGTTGCAATTGTACCAGCCTCCACCACATTCTCTGGCAGCTCATTCCATACACATACCACCCTCTGTGTGAAAAAGCTGCCCCTTTGGTCTCTTTTATATATTTTCCCTCTCAACCTAAACCTATGCCCTCTAGTTCTGGACTCCCCGATCCCAGGGAAAAGACTTTGTCTATTTATCCTATCCATGCCCCTCATAATTTTACAAACCTCTATAAGGTCACCCCTCAGCTTTCAATGCTCCAGGGAAAAAAGCCCCAGCCTGTCCAGCCTCTTCCTATAGTTCAGATCCTCTAACCCTGGCAACATCCTTGTAAATATTTTCTGAACCCTTTCAAGTTTCACAACATCTTTCCAATAGGAAGGAAACCGGAATTGCATGCAATATTCCAACAGTGGCCTAACCAATCTTCTGTACAGCCGCAACATGACCTCCCAACTCCTGTACTCAATACTCTGACCAATAAAGGAAAGCATACCAAGCACCTCCTTCACTATTCTATCTACCTGCGACTCCACTTTCAAGGAGCTATGAACCTGCACTCCAAGGTCTCTTTGTTCAGCAACACTCCCAAGGACCTTACCATTAAGTGTATACGTTCTGATAAGATTTGCTTTCCCAAATGCAGCACCTCGCATTTATCTGAATTAAACTCCATCAGCAACTTCTCGGCCCATTGGCCCATCTAGTCCAGATCCTGTTGTAATCTGAGGTAACCCTCTTCGCTGTCCACTACACCTCCAACTTTGGTGTTATCTGCAAACTTACTAACTGCACCTCTTATGCTTGCATCCAAATCATTTATGTAAATGACAAAAAGTAGAGGGCACAGCACTGATCCTTGTGGCACTCCACTAGTCACAGGCCTCCAGTCTGAAAAACAACCCTCCA
>NC_057721.1:70144418-70199151 GCF_004010195.1 Chiloscyllium plagiosum | reverse complement strand
TTAATTCTATTTGCCAAAGCTATCTCATGTCCCCGTTTTGCCCTCCTGATTTCCCTCTTAAGTATACTCCTACTTTCTTTATACTCTTCTAAGGATCCACTCGATGTTTACTGTCTGTACCTGACATATGCTTCCTTCTTTTTCTTAACCAAACCCTCAATTTCTTTCGTCATCCAGCAATCCCTTTACCTACCAGCCTTTCCTTTCACCCTGACAGGAATATACTTTCTCTGGATTCTTATCTCATTTCTGAAGGCTTCCCATTTTCCAGCCGTCCCTTTACCTGCGAACATCTGCCTCCAATCAGCTTTTGAAAGTTCTTGCCTAATACCGTCAAAATTGGCCTTTCTCCAATTTAGAACTTCAACTTTTAGATCTGGTCTATCCTTTTCTATCACTATTTTAAATCTAACATAATTATGGTCACTGGCCCCAAAGTGCTCCCCCACTGACACCTCAGTCACCTGCCCTGCCTTATTTCCCAAGAGTAGGTCAAGTTTTGCACCTTGGTTACCTACCTTTCAGCCCAACAAGTACACACCGACCCTCCGAAGAGCAACCCATCCAGGCCCATTCCCCAACATTTACCCTGACTAATGCACCTAACACTACGGGCAATTTAGTATGGCCAATTCACCTAATCTGCACATCTTTGAACTGTGGGAGGAAACCGGAGCACCAGGAGGAAACCCATGCAGACACAGGGAGAATGTGTAAGCTCCACACAGCTAGTTGCCCAAGGCGGGAATTGAACCCGGGTCCCTGGCGCTGTGAGGCAGCAGTGCTAACCACTGAGCCACCGTTCCGCTCCACGTAGGTATATCCACATACTGAATCAGAAAATTATCTTGTATACACTTAACAAATTCCTCTCCATCTAAACTCTTAACACTATGGCAGTCCTATGTTTGGAAACTTAAAATCCCCTACCATAATCACCTTATTATTCTTATAGGTAGCTGAGATCTCCTTACAAAGTTGTTTCTCAATTTCCTTCTGATTATTAGGGGCTCTATAATACAATCCCAATAGGGTGATCATCCCTTTCTTATTTCTCAGTTCCACCCAAATGACTTCCCTGGATGTATTTCCAGGAACATCCTCCCTTCGTACAGCTGTAATGCTATCCCTTATCAAAAATGCCACTCCCCCTCCTCTCTTGCCTCCCTTTCTATCCTTCTTGTAGCATTTGTATCCTGGAACATTAAGCTGCCAGTCCTGCCCATCCCTGAGCCATGTTTCTGTAATTGTATTGATATCCCAGTCCCATGTTCCTAACCATGCCCTGAGTTCATCTGCCTTCCCTGTTAGGCCCCTTGATTTGAAATAAATGCAGTTTAATTTATTAGTCCAACCTTATCCCTGCCTGCCCTGACTGTTTGACTCGCTCCTTTTCCCAACTGTACCAGTCTCAGATTGATTTCTTTCCTCACATCTCCCTGGGTCCCCCCACCCCCCACCTTACTAGTTTAAATCCCCCCGAGCAGCTCTAGCAAATTCTCCTCCTGCCAGTATATTAGTCCCCTTCCAATTTAGGTGCAATCTTTACTTCTTGTACAGGTCAATTCTACCCCAAAAGAGATTCCAATGATCCAAAAATGTGAATCCTTCCCCCATACACCAGCTGCTCATCCATGCATTTATCTGCTCTATCCTCCTATTCCTGCCCTCACTAGCTCATAGCACTGGGAGTAAGCCAGATATTACTACTCTCGAGGACCTCCTTTTTGAATTCCTACCTAACTCTCTAATCTCCCTTCAGAATCTCAACCTTTTCCCTTCCTATGTCATTGGTTCCAGTGTGGCCCCTCTCCCCCGTGAGAACATTCTGCACCCTCTCTGAGACATCCTTGATCCTGGCACCAGGGAAGCAACACACCATTCTGATTTTTCTCTGCTGGCCACAGCAACATCTGTGTATAACTCAGACTAGAGAATCCCCTAACACCATTGATCTCTTGGAACCTGACATACCCCTCATTGAATAGAGCCTGTCTCAATACCAGAAACGTGGCTGTTCATGCTATGTTCCCCTGAGAATCCATTCCCCCCTACATTTTCCAAAACAGCATACTTGTTTGAAATGGGTATATCCACAAAAGACTCCTGCACTAGCTGCCTACCTCTCTTACCTTTCCTGGAGTTAACCCATCTATGTGACTGTATCAGAGACTTTCCCCCTTTCCTATAACTGCCGTCCATCACATACTGTTGCTGTTGCAAATTCCTCATTGCTTCTAACTGTCTCTCCAACCGATCCAATTGATCTGATAAGATTCGCAGCCAACAGCATTTATGGCTGATATAATCTGCTGTAACCCTTAAACTCTCTTTAAACTTCCACATCTGACAAGAAGCGCATATCACTCTACTAAAGGCCATTTTTGCTTCTTCACAATCTACAGATGCAGAAAATAACACCGTCTTATTCCTCTACAAACGCTGCGCCAGGTTAAATGTATAGTTATGGCTTATATTTTAAGTTTAATCAAGACACATATCTCCAAAAACATATAATCAAGAAAGAACCCACTCTACTCACTACTGCAGACTTTCTGTAGGTCACACTAAAAACAACAATATACTTATCTGCTTCTATGCTGTGAACTTCACCCAACATTTCCTCCAAGATCAGTTGTGATTTTCACTGTTTGTTAATTTTCCCAGACGCACTCTAATGTCCAGTGATACATGAATTTAAACAGCAAAGGCAGTACTGTACAAGTACACTGCTGTGTCAGTTTCTTTCTTTCTTTCTCTCTTTCTCCTGCACTGACCTCACCATGTGCTTTCTTTGTCTGTTCTTCTCCCTTTTAAAACTGGTGTTGTTTTGACTTTTTTTCCCCAAAGTTCCAAAACAATGCAACAGCACATAAAACAGTAATTGCTGCTCCTGGAATTTAAAGAAATCACCTTCAGCACCTAAAATGCCTCAAAAAAGGAGCAGCTGTTACAGCCAGAAATTTTTCCCGTCCTCCATCTTGGATTACCCAGAATCATTGTGTATTACATATCGGATTCAAACACACTGTGCTCGTTTGCTTATGTGGTCACTTGCTTATCTTGTAACCTTGCCCCTGAATTCACTGAATTCTGCTAAGGTTCTGCCCTATTTACTCATATTGGTTAGCAATTAACAATGCCTCCGTGGTTTGGGTGGTGTGTCTTTCGTGATGCAGAGAGTCAATCACCTTAAAACATCTTATTTTATGGTTTTGTATTATAAGTTTCTTTACTTTTGTACAAAGGTCCTTTTTTACCAATCCACTCTCAAGCACTCTATATTTACTACTACCCTGCATTTCACTCATTCATTCAGAAAACTGTGGTCTCTCCACTCCCCAGTGTACTATGTCACCTGAAACTATGAAAAGATTATAATACTAATCCCCCTTCAGAACCATCTACTGGGACTTGAATAGCTTGCAGGACATAAACCAGATTTTCTCCGTCAGCATGTTAGATACATATTGAGTAGAGCCTCTGTTCCCTTTAAGAAAGTTACTATCAAAATGATGTTTCTGTGAAACTGAATGAATGAATGAATGAACAAACTGGGAATAGAGAGTGAAATCTCAAGACCCAGTTGCAGTAATCAGTTTACTACCCTCTCTGCTTTTATTAAGTGCACATATAATTTCTGATTTGGTTAAATCTCATAAGCCTGATATTTTTCCTAGTTTTCTTGACCCTAAAAGGACCCCTCATTCCCCTACTACAGTCCCCAATTCTACATTCTACATCCAAAACCTTCTTTCTGCTTCTACAATATCTCTCCCTTTAAGAAATCTATATGTTTCTTTGAGATTCTTCTAAATCCCAGAGAGTGCCGGTACAATATCCTCAGACTTTCCTCATAGGACGGTCTCAGCAACCCTGGAATCAGTTTGGTGAAACTACATTGCACTCTCTGAATTGCAGGTATATCCTTCCTTTGGCAAGGGGACTATAATTGCACATAAAACCCCAGGTGCAGTCTAATCAGTAGTTTACTATACAATTGAAGAAAGACTTATTTGCTCCTGTACTTAAATCCTTTTGCAATAAAGGTTAACATTCTGATTTGCTGACTGCATTGTATGCCAGTTTTCAGTGACTTGAGGGTCAAGGATACCTAGGCCCCTTTGGATATACAGCAAGCTTTGTTTTAACTAGCACCTTTGTGAACCAGCACTCTCGATAAACCAGCAAAAGATACACACCTCAAATACCAGAGGTGTCTTGCATTATCACAATCTCTGATATGTTGAGTAGTCAGCTGAGGGTGCGAGCAAGAAGATTTTCTGCAAGTAAGTTGTATTTGAGGCAAAATTGCATTATTATTTAGGTGATTCATGTGGTAAATAAAGTATAACAATGATATGTACACCCCCTGCATTATGTTTCTACTTAGTGTATGTTTCTACATTGATTATATAGGCCTCTTGATCAATCATAATATTGATCGACCGCTGATGCCATAGGTGCTGGTTAATGACAAGTTTGCTGTAATACTTTCTGATCTCTCACCATTTAAGAAATGCTCTACACCTTTGTTCTTTCCACAAATAAGAAAACAGCCTCACACATATTAATATTACATTCCATACGCAATGATCTTGCCCACTCACTAGCTTATCTGAATCACCTTGAAGTCCGCTTTGCATCCTTCTCACAAGTTGCATGCCCGCCAACTTTTGTGTCATCGGCAAGCTTTGAAGTTTTACAATTGGTCCCCACATCCAAATCAGTGATATAGATTCTGAACAGCTGGGGTCTAAGCATTGATCCTTGTGGTAGTCCACTGATTAGACCCTGCTAACCTGTAAAAAGCAACCCTCTCATTCTTATTTCCCGCTTTCTGCCTGTTAACCACCCTTCAACCTATGCCAGTATTTTAACCCAATCCAAAGAACTTTACCTTTTTTTGGTTACCTCCTGTGTATAACTTAAGCAAACTTCTGCTGAAAATTCAAATTTGTTCCCCCATTATCGACTATGCTCGTTACATCCTCAAAAAACTCTTAGCAGGTTTATCAAACATGATTTCTCTTCCAAACACCCATGTTGGTGATGTGCAATCAGACAGTTTCTTTTTAAATTTCCAGCAATCGCACCCTTTATAATAGGTTATAGTATTTTCACTATTATTCATTTCAGAGTAACAGGTCTAGAGTTCCCTATTTACTCCCTCCTTTTTTAAACAGTTGGGTTACATTTGCAACTTTGCCAATGCATTATTGGGCAGGCATCGATGCATCAGTAATGGTCTAGCTCTCCTCTGGTGTTGTCATATTAAATGTGACTTCTGCCTCTTTGTGATTTCCAACGAGTCATATTTACAGTGACTCCGGACAAAAAACCTCTGCAACTGATCTCTGTGAGTCACAGTGAATGGTCCTGGTGGAATGCTCATTAAAAACAGAGGTGGTCCTTCTGAGAGTAGTTCAGCAGCTGAAGTACCATTGGGATGAGGCCGGTCTGGCCTAACTCCCAAAATTTGCACCTAGCTCCCAGTGCAAGAGCCTGCCTAGTAGCCAATCAAACATTCTGTGGATATTTCACAGGGCAACCAGAGGTCAGAAATTCCTCAACATGTAAAGATAAAAATTTTAACCTTTACATACTACAGGAATTTCGGGGTCTATATTTTTAGCCATGATTTTAACTCTGCGATGAATGTGGAGCTGAGATGATGTAGTGCCAAACTGACTTAAGACATGGTCCATTTTTATTCCCAGTCCTCATAACACTCAATTTTCATTTTGTTTGAATAGCAGGTTTGGATTCCTAGTGGTCTAATTTATTCTGAAACTCACTGAACTCCAGTTACCTTCCTCCCTAAAAAAAAAACGGTGATGTATTTGTTTATTGTTGTTTTCCTTTCTTGTCATGAAGAGCCCTTTTGGAAGAAAAGGTGGCAACGATTCAGTGTGTGGCTGCCAGACTGACCACAGAACTTGTCAGTCAGATCCGGGTTAGTAATGCCTATTTTTATTAATGACACCATAGGCACCAAGTATCATAAAGCAATCTGTGTTTTAAGCAGTAGTTGTACCTAAACATAATGGTGAGGGAAAATTACAATAGTTTTTACAGTTAGCTCAAACTAATTGCCTACTCCTGCATCCGAGATACTAACGAACAATGAGGTTCAGGAATTTGGCAACATTTCTTTCCTAGAAGGAAGAGAAATACAATTGCTGGTACAAAAATCGAAGTTGCTGGAAAAGCTCAGTAGGCCTGGCAGCATCTGTAGAGAGAAATCAGTGTTAACGTTTTGGGTCCAGTGACCCTTTCTTAGTTCTGAGACTGGACCCGAAACGTTAACTCTGATTTCTCTTCACAGTTGCTGCCAGACCGGTTAAACTTTTCTAGTAGCTTCTGTTTTTGTTTCTGATTTCTAGCATCTACAGTTCTGTCATTTTTTGCAATTGCTGGAGGTTCAATATCGTAAAAAGATGTGAAGTAAGAAGCAATTGTCACAGTGGAAGGGGTGGGGTTTAGGATGGTGGTAAATATAGCTTTGTCTATCTAAGGTAACATGGTTTTGAATATTTTTCTCATTAAGAAAACCCTGCCAACCATCGAAAAAGAGGTTCGATGCAAAATTGCTGAAACGAGTAGGGAACTGGAGTTGATGGGATCCGGTGTACCAGAGGAGGATGAAGAGAGAGTCCCTTTCCTCATTGATGTAAGTGCACAAGAGCTTTCTTTTTATTGAGACCTCAATCAAAGAAGAGCTTCGGCTTTTCCACAAGAGTGACATCTTGGATTGACATACATCAGTTTGACGAGTGAGCAAATATTAATAACTGATGGCAAGATCGAGTTTGATGGTGAGCATTTTGCACTGAATTTTCAAAATTGATTCTGGATTATTGAGAACTATAGCTGACACTGTTTAGCATTAGGAAGGAGATGTCTGTAAGTCTATTGGAATTTTCCTTACTCTGGCATGAGGTTTGGCCAAAGTTGATAAGCTATAGCAGGATAATGCTCAATGTGATAGAAACACAGAGAATGCTGGAGAACCTCGGCAGGTCTGGGAGAGAGAAAAACGTAGTTCTTGTTTTGAGTCTGGATTTCAAAATTTAATGTGATAGAATGGCAGTATTCTGTTGGGTATTCAAAACCATCTTAATAGCAGCATAATGGCACTTCCTGTCATTAGCTTATTATTTCCTGATCTCAATTGAATTCTCATCTTAAATTCTCAAATGCAGGAATTTTGAACTTGTTATTGCTGGGCAACAGTTATGTCTGAGCAATGTAACATTGCATGACAGCACTAGACTACAGCTGTCCTTATAATTCCCTTGTCAGATCCACCCACCGCCCCCGCCCCCCCAGCCCACATCCCACTACCAGCACTTTCCCCTGCCACCGCAGGAAGTGCAAAACCTGCGCCAACACCTCCCTCCTCACCTCCGTCCAAGACCCCAAAGGATCCTTCCGCATCCAACAGAAATGTACCCTTACCTCCACCAATGTCATCTACTGTATCTGGTGCACCCGATGTGGTCTCCTCTACATTGGAGAGACAGGACGCCAACTTGTGGATTGTTTCGGAGAACATCCATCAACCAACCCCACCGCCCCTTGGCTGAACACTTCAACTCCCCCTCCCACTCCGCCAAAGACATGCAGGTCCTGGGCCACTTCCATCGCCAAATCTTTACCACCAACACTGGAGGGAAGGACGTCTTATATTCCGCCTTGGGACACTGCAACCACAGAGGATCAACGTGGATTTCATCAGTTTCCTCATTTCCCCTCCCCTCACATTATCTCAGTCCCTAGCCTCCAACTTGCCTCCACCCTCTTGACCTGTCCATTGCCTTTCCCAGCTATCCGTTCCACTCTCATCTCCGACCTATCACGTTCTCCCCCACCTTCATCTACTGAAATGTCAACTCTCCTAACTCTCCTGACCTGCTATGCTTTTCCAGCACCTGACTCTGATTTCCAGTATCTGCAGTCTTCACTTTCTGTCCTTATAATTACCCCTGCATACAGTAAGAGAGTGTTATTTTCCCTTGAACCAGAAATCTTCATTTTACCAAGTACTAATACGGTTATAATCTCCAGGTAAAAACAATGACTGTAGATGCTGGAAACCAGATTCTGGATTAGTGATGCTGGAAGAGCAACAGCAGTTCAGGCAGCATCCGAGGAGCAGTAAAATCGACGTTTCGGGCAAAAGCCCTTCATCAGGAGGTTCTAATCTCCAGATTACTCCAGTGCATTGCGCTATTGAAGTGTTAGAATAGGACGATGACCGCGTGGCTAAAGGGATGGTATAGGAAGGATAGCTTCAGATTTTTAGATCATTGAGACAGTTCCTGGGGTAGGTGGAATCTGTACAGGCTGGATGTGTTGCCCCTGAACAGGAATGAGTCCTAATTCCTTGCTGGAAGGCTTGTTCATGTTGTTAGGGAGGTCCGGCAGGGGGATGGGGCAGAACGTCAATGTAAAGTTGGCAGCAAGATCCAATCCGATATAGAAGAAAAAATACTAGGATAGGCGGAGAATTCATGGGTGCGTTAAGGCACATGGGAGAACCGGGAAACTAAATTGTATCAAATTTAATGCAAGGAGCTTGATGGTAAGGCTGATGAATTTAAAGCATTGATCGGCACGTGGGAATATGATGTTATTGCAATCACTGAGACATGTTTATGGGAAAGACAGGACCAGCAGCTCAACATTCCAGGGTATAGAAGTTTCAAGAATGATGTGAGGGTGGGGATGTAAGAGATTTGGGGCATTACATTATTGATGAAGGAGACCATCACTGCAGTATTGAGGGAGGATATTTTAGGCTCTTCAAAAGAGGCCACCTGGGAAGAAATAATAAATATAAATATATGCTCTAGAACCTCACAATTTCAATTGAAATCCCCAGCTATGTTATCTTTTTCTTTGTGAATACAGATGCAAAGTATGTATTCAAGATCACTTCAACTCCACTAGCTCCACACACATGTTGCCCCTTTGGTCTCTAATGGGCCCCATTTTCCTCCCTGGCAATCCTCTTGTTCTTAATATACTTATGAAATGTCTTTGCTGGGATTATACTGCATGCCTCCCAATAGTTAGGGGGAGATGGAGGAACAGATATACAAACAAATCATAGAAAGGTGTGAGAGGAATCAAGTCAGAGTAACAGCAAATTTCAACTGTGCTAACATTAACTGGGATCACCTTAGTGCTAAAGGATTAGACAGAATGGAAGTTTTAAAGCTCACTCAAGAAACCATTCTGTGCCAGTATTTGAACAGTCTTACTAGAGATGGGGCAGTGATAGACCTAACCCGAGGGGCTGTAGTGTCATTGGGTGAGCATTTTGGGAATAGTGACCATAACTCTTAAGTTTCAAAGTCCTTATGGAAATTGATTCAAATAGTGCAGAAGTGAAGCGTCTAAATTGGGGAAAGGCCAATTTCAATATCATTAGACAGGATCCAGCAAATGTAGACTATGAGCAGCTCCTTGCAGTAAGTCTCCATTTGGAATGTGGGATCTATGAAAAGCACTTCCTGTGAAAGAAGAGGCAAGGGCAGCAAGTCCAGAAAAACATGGAATATCGATTTTTTGATAAAGAAAAAGGAAGCATATGTCAAATTCAGTGCATTTGAATACAGAACTCTTTCGAGGAGTACAGTGAGTGTGGGGGGGGGGGGGGGGGGTGGGGTGCTTTAAAAATGAAATTAGAAGGACAAGGCTGCCTTTCTAAGAGAGGCTGTGAAGTATTTTTGGCAGAAGGGAAATACAGAAAACCACAAGGCATTTTATAAGTAAGTTAAGGACAAGAGGATTACATAGAACATAGAAGAATACAGCGCAGTACAGGCCCTTCGGCCCTCGATGTTGCACTGATCCAAGCCCACCTAACCTACACTAGCCCACTATCCTCCATATGCCTATCCAATGCCCGCTTAAATGCCCATAATGAGGGAGAGTCCACCACTGCTACTGGCAGGGCATTCCATGAACTCACGACTCACTGAGTAAAGAACCTACCCCTAACATCTGTCCTATACCTACCCCCCCCCCCTTAATTTAAAGCTATGCCCCCTCGTAATAGCTGACTCCATACGTGGAAAAAGATTCTCACTGTCGACCCTATCTAAACCCCTAATCATCTTATACACCTCTATCAAGTCACCCCTAAACCTTCTTTTCTATAATGAAAACAACCCCAAGTGCCTCAGCCTTTCCTCATACGATCTTCCTACCAGACCAGGCAACATTATGCCTTCTTCACCGCACTATTTACCTGGGTGGCAACTTTCAAAGATCTGTGTACATGGACACCAAGATCCCTCTGCTCATCCACACTACCAAGTATCCGACCATTACCAGGGAGAAATATGGGGCCTATTAGACACCAAAAGGGCAACTAGGTGTGGTGCTAATGGATGTGCAGAGGTCTTAAAAAGTACTTTGCATCTGTCCTTTCCTTTATGAATATAATGTAGGGAGGAATTTCATTTGCAATGGTGAGGTTCTAGAGCATATTAAAATTACAAAGGAGGAGATAGTAGATTTGGGCATAAAGGTACATAAATCCCTTGGGCCTGATGATTTGTATCCCAGGCTGCTATGGGAAGAGATTGCTGGAGACCTGATGGAAATATTTAATACTTTACTGACCCCAGGGGCAGTATCAGATGACAGGAAGATAGACAATGTGGTTCCTTTGTTGAAAAGTAGCAGCAGGGATAGACCAGGTAGTTAGACCAGTTAGCCTGATGTCAGTGATAGGGAAATGTTTGGGAAGAATTCTGAGGGACAGGATCAAAATGTCGCAAGGCAGGGATAGTCAGCACAGATTTATTTAGAGGGAGATCATGTCTTGACTAATTTACTTGATATTTTTGGAAATATAAATATATTATGATCATGCATTATATGTGGTTTACATAGATGTTAGTAAGTCTTTGACAAGCTGCCAAATGGAAAGTTGGTCCAAAAGCTAAGAGCCCATGGGATTCAAGGCAAATTGGCAAACTGGATTCAAAATTTCCTTGCAAACAGAAAGCTAAGAGTAATGGTGGAGGGTTGTTTTTGTAATTGGAAACCTGTGACTGTCTGTACCACAGGAATCAGTGCTGTGCATCTTGCTGTTTCTTATTTTCATTAATGACTTGAATGTAAATTTGTACGTTTGTAAATGATATGAAAATTGGTGGTATTGTTGACAGTGAGGAGGATGGTCTCGGCCTATTGTCTGATATTGATCAGCTGGCAAATTGGGCAGAGCAATGGCAGTTGGAGTTTAATCCTGATAAATATGAAGTGGTGTATTTTTGGAGGTCGAATAAAGGGAGGATTTACACAATGAATGGTGGGTCTGCAGGGAGTACTGAGGAACAAAGGGACCTTGATGTACAAGTCCATAGATCCCTGAAGGTGTCAGCATAGACAGACAGGGTGAAGGTTACATGCAGGATACTTGTCTTCATTAGCCAGGGGATAGAATATAGGGGATATCCTATTGCAGCGGTGTAAAACCATTGCTTAGGCTATAGATGGAATTTTGTGTTGCTACACGAAGGAGAAGGATGTGATAGCACTAAAAAGGGTTCAGGGGATGTTGTCCAGGATGAAATGTCTCAGTTATGAGGAGAGACTGGATAGGCTGGCTTTGTTTTCCTGGGAGCGGAGGCTGAGGGGGGAATCTGATAATTTTGTATATCTCAATAAATGAGAAGCATTGATAGAGTAGATCGTGAGAATCTCTTCCTCATGGTAAACATGTCCAAGACCTGAGTGCACAAGTTTAAGATGAGCAGTAAGTGGTTTAGAGAGGATCAGAGGAAAAGGTTTCCTTTCACCCAGAGAATGAGGATGGTAGAAATATGGAACATGCTGCCTGAGAGGGTGGTGGAGGCTGGTACATTTGCAATATTTAAGAAGCATCTGGATAAGTAATTAAAATGCCTGAGCAGTAAGTGATTTAGTAGGCTATGGATCAAATGCGAGTAAATGGAGTTGGTGTAGTTTAGTGTTTTTGGTCGGCATAGACATGGTGGGCCAAAGGGCCTGTTTCTATGCTGCATTACTCTAAAGAGCTAGCACATTTTTCTTCCTAATTAATTGTGAAGGTGCTGAAGAGGAAGTGAAAAATGTTTTTGTAGGTTTGATGCTCAGGTTACAGTTAAAGATGATCATAAACACTAATGTTTCAATGTACTGCAGAAAATTAGAGCTTATGGTGAAGACCTTTCCAACTTAACAATTGGAGAATATTCAAGGGAATATGAGGATAACATGAAAATATACACGGTGGTCCGAAAGAGTTTTGGGAAATGGCATGATCTCCTCGATGACGATCAGACAGAGTGTAAGTGATCAATCAACTTCCATTAACATTGTGATTGTCCAATAAATTTGATCAAGTCTATAAAAGCCTTTCTTGAAAGAATGTGATTCAGGAGTTACTAAAATGTTCACAGCCAATGTTATATCGTGAGAAAACACCAGTCAATTTGTATTCTGTGAGTTCCCATAAATACATGAAGCACCAGGTGACCCGTTGGTAATGGATCATAAATGATCAAGACATTGGAAGAATCCTTGCTGTTCTTCTGATGGTGCCGTGGGATACTTTCACGGCTGGCTGAGTCAGCTCACAGTTCCTCTGCTAAGAGTTGTATCTGACAGTGCAGCACTCCCTTAGCAGTGCACTGAAGAGTTAGCCTAGATTTTGTTCCCAATTCCCAGGAGTTCAATTTGATTCCATGAACTTCTGAATCAGTGTATGATCATTAAGCCAAGTTGTTACTGTGGCATTTTATGCATTGTCCTGCCCCATCTCATCCGTCATGAATGGTATTCAGACATCTTAATCATGGCCTCTGGAATTCCCTCAATCATCATTTTTCTCTACATCTTAAAATCTTCCTGAATCTATTTGAGATACTTTGGCATTGTGGTTTTCTCTTAAAGGATTATATATATGTTCTTAGGGGAGTAGAAGCAACTAGACTGCTGATGAATGAAATTTCCCCCCCTCGCCCTGGGACACCCATTTTCTTTAGAGCAAAGGTTGGATGAAATGGCAATTAGGTAAATGTCCCAAGGCGAAAGTGAGGACTGCGGATGCTGGAGACTGGAATCAAGAGTATGGTGCTGGAAAAGCACAGCAGGTCAGGCAGCATCCAAAGAGCAGGAGAGTCAATGTTTTGGGCAAAATATTCCTCCAGGAATGAGGCTTGTGGATTAAGGGGGAGGTGAGGTAGGGCAGGTTATGAGGGCAGTGCCGAGTTGGAAGGTTGGATCTGGGATAAGGTGGGGGAAGAGGAAATGAGGAAACTGGTGAAAGCCACATTGATGCCATGAGGTGGAAAATGAGGCGTTTTTCCTCCAGCCGTCGGATGGTTAGGGAGTGGCGATGGAGGAGGCACAGTACCTGTATGTGCTTGGCGAAGTGAGAAGGGGAGTTGAAGTGTTCAACCACAGGGCAGTGGGGTTGGTTGATGCGAGGGTCTCGGAGATGT
The DNA here is from genome assembly GCF_004010195.1 of Chiloscyllium plagiosum. Lineage (NCBI taxonomy): Eukaryota > Metazoa > Chordata > Chondrichthyes > Orectolobiformes > Hemiscylliidae > Chiloscyllium > Chiloscyllium plagiosum. The sequence goes on along the minus strand of NC_057721.1, from coordinate 70,185,664 downwards.
TCTCTGAAGCACTGAGTGAGTAGGCATCCAGTCTCCTCAGCGTAGAGGAGATCGCATCTGGAACAACAGGTACAGTAAATTACACGTGTGGAAGTGCAGGTGAAAATTTGATGGATGTGGAAGGCTTCTTTGGGGTCTTGGCAGAGGTGCGGGGGAGTTGTGGGTGTTGGTTTTGCAATTCCTGCAGTGGCAGTGGAAGGTGCAGGGAGGGGAGGGTGGGTTGGTGGGGGGGGGCATGGACCTGACAAGGGAGTCGTGGAGGGAATGGTCTTTTCGGAAAGTGGATGGGAAATATGTCTCTGATGGCGGGGTCCATTTGTAGGTGGTAGAAATGGCAGTGGATGATGTGATGTATACGGAGGTTGGTAGGGTGGAAGGTGAAGACCGGGAGATTCTGTTCTTGTTGCATTAGGAGGGGTGGGGTTTGAGGGCGAAGGTGCAGGATGTGGATAAAATGCGTTGGAGGGAGGGGAAATTGCGGTCTTTAAAGAATGAGTCAATGTCCCTGTTAAATAAAAGAAAAATGTTCAGTTGCACTGGAGAGTAATAGTCCGCGAAACACAAAAGTCTCACCGGATTTAACAAACAGGTCCAACGATAACATTGTTTTATTTTTGTTTGCAGTCAAAGAAATAATGAGTGACCAAGTGTCAGAGTACACTGAGAGGTCCCGCGGGAGAGAATTGCCCGGATTTACCAATTACAGAATCTTTGAGTCGCTAGCCAAGAATCAGATCATGAAGTTGGAGCCTCCTTCTCTCACCATGCTGAAGGTGATAGCAGGTAATGTAGAGTCCATATGGTACTCATCAAGAAAGATTCTGCATGTTATAGAGAAGGATTTGCATTGTGTAACTCTGGGTCCCCCAAAGCATTTCACAATCAGATGTACCTCGTTGAAGTGTAGTTATTGATATAATGTAGGACACAGGGCATTCAACAGCAAGATCCCACAAATAATAATAATATTGTGGCCACATATGTTGTTACAATGTTAAGAGATGAATATTGACTAAGGCATCAGGAATAACTCCTTGATTCCTCCTTAAAGAATTCTATAGCAATTTTATAAAATAAAGAACTATGGATGCTGGAAATCTGATACTAAAATGGAAGTTTCTGGAGAAAGTCAGTAGGTCTGGCAGCAGAGAGAAAAACGAGACAATGGTTTGAGTTCATTGATGCCCCAAGCTGTGATACATTTGCCACACTATTCATGCACTTGGGATTTGGAAGTTCTGATTTTAGCTGAAGCTAATATAGATCAGATCCACTGTGAAGTCTGGGTTAGTTGATCAGGAGTATTATGTTTGTACTGTTGTGGTCAGTCCCTGAAGATATTCAGACAAGACTTCCAATGTCCTTTTCAAAAACACATACACAACCTTGTTGAATTTTTTAAAAATCTGCACAAATAGGTCATTCATAAAAGATCAGAACATGGACAGCAAAGAGAACATTCAACCCTTTTCTCAGTAATATAGTTTACAGACACTCCATCCCAGTGAAGTATCTCTCCTACATTAACTCTTCAATTTCAAACATAACTGATCAGATTGCAAGCATTTCCTTTCAGTGAATCCCTATTCAGGTGTGATTCTCTCTTGTGTCTCTGTCCCTGAGATATACAGATACTGGCTGTTTCATTGGATTTCCTCACTGAGCTTTATAAAGAGTACTATCTACTTAAACTGCGAAAACAGTTGTCAGATTTCTTTCCAACACTGAAAACCTGGACTTGCACATGCTGAAAACTGCCCTACTGGTAGTATGAAACTATTTCTCTCAACTAAAACCTGATTTTGGTCCCCTCCCTGACGACTTTTGTATGTCAAAAACATTTAACATTGCAAACATTTCACCAGGTAACTCCCCCAGGTAAGTTAATGTAATCTGAACTCATATGCTTTCTTAGAAATTATGTTCAAACTCTACATGCAAAACTGACTTTCTGACCTTCTGAGATCAATTACTCATCATTGCAGTTAAATCCAAAAATATGAATGCCCAAATTATTACCGTACAGGTGCACAATTCTTTATCCGAAATGCTCGGGACCAGCTGGTTTTTGGAATTCAGAATTTTTCAAATTTCAGAATAAGTGACAGTTTGATGGGGAATTTTTAAAAAAATCTTACCGGAGGAGCAGATTCACTAAGTAAAATGGGCCTTGAGACAGAATTGAGGTCTGTCAGTGCTGGGCCACGCCCTCCACATGTCACATCTGAGTGACAAACATCGAGTGGGTGTCGACTTGGGTTAACTGTTTGCACAGGGCAGAAGTGGGTATTGCAGATGCTGGAGATTAGAGTCAAGATTAGAGTGGTGCTGGAAAAGTGCGACAGGTCAAGCAGCATCTGAGGAGCAGGAAAATCAACATTTTGGGTGAAAGCCCTTTATCAGGAAAGGCCTTTGCCTGAGACGCTGATTTTCCTGCTCCTCGGGTGCTGCATGACCTGCTGTGCTTTTCCAGAACCACTCTAATTTTAACTGTTTGCATGCTAAGCAACCTCATTACTGAGAAAAAAACTTCACAAAAAAACCTTTGGATTTTGGAGCTTTTCAGACTTCGGGTTTTCGGATAAAGGGTTATCTACCTGTGTATTTAGTCTAAAGCTTTATCGCACTGTAAGTTTGGACAAATCCTCTAGAATTTTACTTGATTGGATTTTGGGAAAAAGCAAGATTGCAGACTCATCCCTTGGTACATTGCAGGAATAGGCTATTCAGCCCATTGAACATGCTCTCCCAATCAGTTGAATCATAGTCAAGCAGTACTATCTGATTTTGGACTTGTTGATGCTTTCTCACAGCTACCTTTCCCCCTTCATCACTTGTAGAGTCATAGTCATACAGCATGGAACAGACCTTTTGGTCCAACCAGTCCATACTGACCATAATCCCAAGCTAAACTAGTCCCACTTGTCTGCACTTGGCCTATTTTCTTCCAAACATTTCTTATTCATGTACCGATTTAAATGTCTTTTAAACATTGCAACTATACCCACATTCACCACTTCCTCTAGAAGTTCATTACACACATGAACTTTCTTTGTATATATTTTTAAAATTGCCCCCATGTCTTTTATAAATCATTCTTGTTAGGATTGCATCACAGCAGAACTTTTATAAATGAAAGGCTGTTCAAAACACAACCAAAGAATTGTCTTCCTTCTCTAATTGGCCTCTTTTTTCTTTCCAGATCAGGTCCAGTCAGTATTTAACAATTTGGCTGTGCAGCATTTTGTAGGGTTGCCAAACCTAATGAGAAATATCAAGGTGTGTAGACGACTAATTTCTTGGTTTCTGTACAAAGGATGGGGGAAGGGAGGGGGGAGCGGTTGTGTGGTGATATGTTTCTCTGACTGACGTGCAGTATGTAGTAGATGGATCTGATGACACTAGTTAAGCTTAGATTCGGAGCATTACTGGAGAATCCACTGATTCCAGGTTCAATAATAGAGATCTGCAACCTCTGATTGGCTGGCAGCTCTCAGGGATTTGATCCAATGTGATCTTTGATGCTAACCAGTTAAATCCTTGAAGACTTTCATGTTGAAAGTCTATCATAAAAACTAACATTGGGCACTCACCCAGTGAGAGTGATTCCCATTAGGTCAGGCAGATCCAATGTAGCGTTAAGTTCTGGCTGGGGTGTGGGATTAAATAGGCTAGTTCTCTCTGAGTTACTGCCACAGGCACAATGAGCCAAATGGTCTGTAAGATTCTGTAACTGCTTTGACTTTAGTTTGAAGATTTCCCAATGTTATCTGTCTTGGCATAGTGTTAATGATTATTTCCCATCAGTTACTCATCGGAAAAGTCGAAAATATTAACCCAAAAGTGACACTGTTAACTACAGACTTGCTTTAATAAAGGTGTCAGTCTCTTTTAAATGGCACTAGGGATGGTTGTTTCCATCATGAAGTTCTAAAATGACTGTACAAGTGAGTTTGCTCTCCTGCCCATCATGAGGGTCCTGATGTGAATACAAGGTTCTTTTTAACATTTAATGATGCATTTGTTTTAGGTGACCATTAGGGATGGTTAATGGGCTCTCAAACCAATCAGGTGGGCTCCTGCTTATTGGGACAGGGTAATGCAAAACTGGGCTCCATAGGACCTATTTGAAACCCAAGAAAAGGCTATAACCAATGAGGAGAAAGTAAGGACTGCAGATGCTGGAGATCAGAGTCAATGAGTATAATGCTGGAAAAGCATAGTCGGTCAGGCAGCATCCGAGGAGCAGGAGAATCAACGTTTCAGGCATTCCTGATGAAGGGCTTATGCATGAAACGTCGATTCTCCTGTTCCTCGGATGCTGCCAAGAAAAGGCTCCACATTTCCATCCCCCGTGTCTGTGCAACAACTGGCTTTTGGTGGGTTAGGCTGTCTCCAAATGGAATCAAATATTGCATTTAAAAAGATGGATAGATAGCAGTGTCCAGGAAAGGAAAAGACCATTGCACACCATCCGACCAGTTCCATACTGAGCAACATGTTGGCTTATCTCCCCTGCAGAGTAAGATTGATGAAATTCGTGAGATCCAGGAAAAGGAAGCTGAGCAAATGCTGAAGACTCTATTCCAGATGGAGAAAATGGTCTACAGTCAGGACATCATTTATTCCAACAAGCTGAATCAAATCCAGACCGAGTATGAGGTACCAGAGGAGCAGAACCAGCAGCTGATTTCTATCAGCACTGACGTCACTGCAATGTCCATTCATTTGGAAACCTATTACCTGGTGAGCTATGCAATTCTATCTTTAATGATAAACTGAGAGAGTCATTGTAATTGATGTCATGGTTGATTGTTGTTTTGACTTCATGTTATACATGTGAAAGGCAGTTAAATGTATGTTAGAGATGAAACGCCACCTCTACTGAGGGGAAGGTGAGGTGGATAATGGCACTGGGGAGGGAGAGCAGCTCAAATTCAATAAGAAATATTCGTGTCTGTTGGTCAAAGAGCTTGGGTGGCTAAAGCACACGTATATTTTAATAGCAGACTCTTTTCATCCTATCATGAAGTTTTAAAAGAAATAATTCTTCATCCCCATCATTAGCAGGAGCCTCCTTATTTTTAAACTGGATCATAGTTCTCGATTTCAACTACAAGGCTTCTCAACATCCGGATGTCAGATCCTCGCAAAATCTTGCGTGTTTCAAGAAGATCACTTCTCCTTCTTTGAAACTCCAAATGATTATCAGCACAACCATCCTCCAGGAATTAGCCTGGTGAGCTGCCTTCTCTGAACCAGTGCAAGTGGGTCCTGTTTTAAGAAATCAAAACTATCCAAGAACTCTAAGCCATTCTCACCAATTGCCCTGTGCAGTTGTAGCATGGACCACTTTAAAACACCAACCCATTTGCACTAAAGGCCATTGCTCCATTTGCTGTTCTCATTACTTGCTGTGTCTACATGCTAATGTTGTGATTCACGTGGAAGGGTACCCAAACTACTCTGCTCTTCTGCATCCTGCTGTCTCTTTTCAATTGAAGTAATATTCTCTTCTCTATTCTTCCTGCCAATGTGGACAACCTGATTTTCCCATATTTTGTTTCATCTGATAGTTTGAGTGAGTGGGCAAAAACTTATCAAAAATTGCCAACTTAAAAATTGTCCATTTATCCTCACTTTATTTCCTGTTAGCCATTTCTCTGTGCATCTTCTTAACTAATGTAGTCACTGTTATTGTGGCACCCCATCATATTCCTCTTGGATAACCAATTACACTCCATCTACCTGCTCCCCTTTATCCATCTCGGATGTTTCACATTCAAAAAATACTCATAATTTACTCAGCCACCATTATATTATGTTTACTGTAACAAATAATCTCAATAGTGGAAAATTAATAGTGTCCAACATTAAAGCAATGTGAAACCCCAAGAAACATTTACAGATTATATTCTTGGACACTTTCAATACGTATGAAGCCTTGTAGTTGAAATTCCAAATTTCTCCCACTGTCCAACTTGTTTCTTCTTGTGATACGCCGAGGCAATTTGTCTGGGACGTCCCTTCACTCAGACTCCAGAGTACAGTCTAATGGACTTTCAGCAGCAAGACACCTTTGTATTTCTTTGGTCTTTAAACCTCAATGAGTTCCATTTCTTCAAACAGGAAATGCATTACCATCAACATTGTACCTGACAATTAACAAACAGTCTCTCCCACTGCTTCACCCAGCAGCCATTGTTTTTAGTCTTCCCCTTCAGGCCTTTTTGTCTGATTCTGAGTGTCTATATCCAAAACCTAATGGTCAGTTGCCCTTTAGTTATTTCAAATTTTAACACTGGTTTCAACGTAAGCCTCTGAACTCATGTGTCTGTTGCTGGGTGGATTGATTTCCATTTGATTTCCCCTTGATACCCCCATACTATTCAACACCAGCACCATTGAAGAACCTCATTTACCTCAAATTAAAAGGGTCAGTTTAAAATGTAACCACTTAGAAAGTCTGCAATTCATAACCGTTTTATCCTCATGGGGCAAAGCATAACTTGAGGCCATTATTACAAGACAGTCGCCAAGAGATTCAAAAGCAATTCACGTGGAACTTGCACCAAAAGTGGTGAGAAAATTGAACTCGTGGTCACAAGGAGTGATTGAAGTGTGTAGTACAGCTATATTGAAGGGAAAGTTTAACGGGTATATTGGGAAGAAGAGAATAGAGTGTGACAATGGTATATTTATATTAGAAAGGATGGGAGGAGAGCCAAGTGGAGAATAAACACTGGCACAGACCGGTTGAATCAAATTGCCCTTTTCTCTGTGCTACATAATCCAGTGTGAGCTTACAGAACAAGGCCACAGAGCTCCGAGGAGAAAAGTGTTGATGGTGAATCTACTTCTGTGTTTCAGATTGCTTCAAACCGACTGGCGGACCTGGTCCCCATGGTCATTCGATACTACCTCCTGCAGGAGTATGCAAACAAGCTGCAGCGTAACTTACTGCAGTTGCTGCAGGGTCAGCAGCGGATGGAGGAGCTGCTGATGGAAGAGGAAGATATCTTTGAGAAGCGCAGGTTTCTGAGCAGTCGCTTGAAAAGGTTGAGAAAAGCCCGTCAGATCTTGACCATGTGTTGAAGCAAACCATCTGCCAATAGAGTTAATGCATAGTCAATAAACTACAAAGGGTTTGAGAGTTGGTGACCTCCAAATAGAAGTCTTGGAGAGAATATGCCGATGAGAAAACAACATTTCTGTCTTTTGGCATTGTATTCCTCCATCTGTGAAATCAATGAAAATGGAAGGTTGAGGCTATTCAACCCGTTTAGTCTGTTCTTCCCATTATATCATAGCGGATCTATGTCTTCAACTATCCACCTCCATCTATATCCCTATCTATCCTTGCAAGATAAACTTCTCGTTATTGGGTTTAGAATTATCATAGAATCACAAAATTGTTACAGTGCAGAAGGAAGCTATTTGGCTCAGACAGTTGTACCGTGGACAGAAACAGAAAGTGCTGAAGAAACTCAACAGGTCTGGCAGCATCTGTGGAGTGAAAGCCAGAGTTAACTTTTTGACTCCAGTGACCCTTTATCTGAACTCTCAGCCTCCTATTTATTTTTGATTGATCTAGGAAGAAAGTTCTTGATTTCCTCTAATGTTTGAATGAAGAAGTGTATTTCTCCATGGCTCTAACAGAGTTACACCCCCCACTTGTTCTGGATTTGCCCAACAGAAGAAATTATTTCTTTCTTTCCATCTTGTCAATTTTATTTGATCATCTTAAACACCTCAATTAGATCACACGTAATTATTTACAGTGTAAGTGGCCGATGGGTAAGAACCGCAACCAAGCGTAGTTCTTGAAGGGACAGGAAACCATAATTAACATGATCCCAAATTTCCCGTAGACGTGAGCAGCACAGACAACTAGAATTATCTCCCTGGTGTGATCCTGTTTAGTCAGCTTAATCCATTTCCCTTCCACAACACTTACCCCATTCCAAGAGTTTGAGTTTTCAAGAAAACTCTTGTGGATATTTTTTGCTTCCTTCACTGTTACCAGTTCTGGTTCTGACCTTTGTTTTTGGTGATTTTTATTTTATTCTTGGTAAAGGTTTTCCAAGAAGTTGCTTGGTAAAAATAGATGGTCTAACGTGAGTGTTTTATGTTACTTGTTTTCATGCACTGGAGCACAGTTTCTCAATCACTATGTGAGATGTGCTGTTCTTGTACTGTGTATTAGAATGATGTTTTTTCTCAAAGCGTAATGGTTTATTGAGAGATCCAGCTGGCATCTGAGGTGAGACTCTGATTCCATCATAAACTGACTGGACGGGACCACTAATGGGACTTCACACTGGTGACAATCAAGACTTTCTGCCACTGGTTGGTGGTTTAGTGCTGTAATGAACCTCTGACTTGTTCAATAAAGAGACAATTTAAGTAGTGTCTACTTTTTTTTTATTTCTTATTTGTCAAATCATTAGGACTTTCATTCCTTTCCTATGTGCCTGATCTCAAACTGGAAACAAATCTTTATTCACCAACAGTATTCCCTCTGGACCATCACTGCATTTGTCAACCTGAGAAAATAAAGACTTGTATTTTTGTCACTTCATGACCTCCGGACACTCTGAATTGTTTTACAGCCAAAACAGTACTTTTTATAGTAGCAGACGTAGACCATTTGGCCCATCAAGTCTGTTCTGCCTTTCAATAAGATCATGTCTGATCTGATAATCCTCAACTCCGCTTTCCTGGCTTTTTCCATAACCCTGATTCCCTGACTGATTTAAAAACTCTAGGCAAAAGTGAGGACTGTAAATGCTGGAGATCAGAGTTGAGAGTATGGTGCTGGAAAAGCACAGCAGATCAGGCAGCATCCGAGGAGCTGGAGAATCGATGTTTTGGGCATAAGCCCTTCGTCAGGAACATATCTAAAACCCTATCAGGAACCTATTTAAAAATCTATCTCAGCCTTCAGTACAGTTAATGAACCAGCCTCAATAGTCCTGTGTGGGGGAAAAAAAACTCGAAGGATTCACAACCTTCTTTTGAAATGTAGGCACATTTAATGAGCAAGTAGAAAGTGAGGACTGCAGATGCTGGAGATCAGAGTTGTGAGTGTAGTGCTGGAAAAGTACAGCAAGTCAGGCAGCATCCGAGGAGCAGGAGAATTGATGTTTCGGGCATAATCCCTTCATCAGCCCTTCCTGATGGAGGTGCTGGTGTTGGACTGGGGTGTACAAAGTTAAAAATCACACAACACCAGGTTATAGTCCAACAGGTTTATTTGGAAGCACTAACTTTCTGAGCGCTGCTCCTTCATTAGGTGGTTGTGGACATCTACTGCTAACTTAAATGGTTTGTTAAAGTTAGGTGTAGTTAATACAGGTTCATTCATTACAATCGCTTTTAGCTTTTCAAAGGCTGCTGGCATTCTGTGGACGATATTATCTTTGTCTATTTAAGTAGCAAATTAGTAAAAGATATGGCTTCTCAAATTTGGCATAAATTTTCAATAAAATTCATACATCCCCAAGAATCTCATTATCTCTCATTTTGTTTTAGGGGTGGGAAAGTCATTTTTAACTTTTGCTGTTCTGGATGACACCTTTTCCTTCAACAGGTCCAAAGTATATTACTTTGGCTTTTGCAAACTCATTTTTGTTTTTGCTTTTTAACCTTCATGCTGTTGCATCAACAGCCAAACTCCTCCTAGAAAATAGTCCCAAAATCCAGTTCAAACTCCAGACGCTCTCTTTCGGACTGACCACTTCCCCGTGTGGTCCCTGTTACCATTCAACATCTGCCATCCACTTCCACATAAGTCTCTCCTAGGCTCTGAAACTAATTGCCAGGTATTGACTCTTTACTGATCAACATCAGCCAAAAATGGAGGTCCTCAAGGGTAGTAATATCTGGATTACTCCCGGTGCTATAAACTAATGAGGATAGGAATAGAGGATAGAGTGGATGACTGTGTGGCTGAGGAGCTGGTGCACGGGAGAAGGATTCACATTTTTGGATCAATTGAATCTCTTCTGGGGTAGACGTGGCCTGTACAAGAAGAACGGATTGCAGCTGAATTGGAAGGGGACTAATATACTGGCAGGGAGCTTTGCTAGAGCTGTTTGGGAGGATTTAAATTCGTCAGGAGAGGTGTGGGTCCCAGGGAGATAGCGAGGAAAGAGATCGGTCTGAGACTGGCACAGTGGGGAACAGGAACAGGAACAAGTCAAACAGTCAGTGCAGGCAGGGACAAGGTAGGACTGATAAATTAAACTGCATTTATTTCAAGGCAAGAGGCCTAACGGGGAAAGCAGATGAAGTCGGGGCATGGTTCGGAACATGGGACTGGGATATCATAGCAATTACAGAAATGTGGCTCAGGGATGGACAGGACTGGCACCTTAATGTTCCAGGATACAAATGCTACAGGAAGGACAGAAAGGAGGTCAAGAGAGGAGGGGGAGTGATGTTTTTGATAAGGGATAACATTACGGCTGTCCTTAGGGACGATGTTCCTGAGAATACGTCCAGGAAAATTATTTGGATGGAACTGAGAAATAAGAAAGGGTATGATCAACTTGTTGGGATTGAACTACAGAATCCCCCCCCACCCACAATAGTCAGCAGGAAATTGAGAAATAAATTTGTAAGGAGATCACTGTTATCTGAAAGAATAATAGGATGTTTATGGTAGGGGATTTTAACTTTCCAAATATGGACTGGGACTACCAGAGTGTTAAAGGTTTAGATGAAGAGGAATTTGTTAAGTGTGTACAAAAAACATTTTCTGATTCAGTATGTGAAAGTACCTACTGGAAAAGGCAAAACTTGACCTATTCTTGGGAAATAAGACAGGGCAAGTGACTGAGGTGTCAGTGGAGAAGCACTTTGGAGCCAGTGATGATAATTCTATTAGTTTTAAAATAGTGATGGAAAAGGATAGACCAGATCTACAAGTTAAGGTTCTAAATTGGAGGGAGGTCAATTTTGACGGTCTTCAGCGAGAACTTTCAAAAGTTGATTGGGGATAGATGTTCACAGGAAAAGGGGCAGTTGGAAAATGGGAAGCCTTCAAAAATGAGATAATGAGAGTTCAGAGCTGAAAAATGTGTTGCTGGAAAAGCGCAGCAGGTCAGGCAGCATCCAAGGAACAGGAGAATCGATGTTTTGGGCATAAGCCCTTCTTCAGTCCTCACTTTCTCCTAATGAGAGTTCAGAGACAGTATGTTCCTGTTAGGGTGAAAGGGAAGGCTGGTAGTTGCAGGGAATGATGGATGACAAAATAAATTGAGAGTTTGTTAAGAAAAGGAAGGAAGCATACGTCAGGTATATTCAGCAGAGATCAAGTGAATCCTTATAAGACTATAAAGGCAGTAGAAGTATATTTAAGAGGGAAATCAGGAGGGCAAAAGGGTGACATGGGATAGTTTTGGCAAATAGGGTTAATGAGAATTCAAAGGTATTTTATAAATTCATTAAGGACAAAAGGGTAACTAGGGAGAGAATAGGGCCCCTCAAAGATCAGCAAGACAGCCTATGTGTGGAACTGCAGGAGATGGGGAGATACTACACAATTATTTTGCATCAGTTTTCACTATGGAAAAGGACATGGAAGACATAGAATGTGGGGAAATAGATGGTGACATCTTGAAAAAGTCCATATTACAGAGGAGGAAATGCTGGATGCCTTGAAATGCATAAAGGTGGATAAATCCCCAGGACCTAATCAGGTGTACCCTAGAACTCTGTGGGAAGTGAGGGAAGAGATTGCTGGGCCCCTTGCTGAAATATTTGTATAATTGATAGCCACAGGTGAGGTGCCTGAAGACTGGAGGTTGGCTAACATGGTGTCACTATTTAAGAAAGGTGGTAAGGAAAAGCCAGGGAACTATTCACTGGTGAGCCTGAAGTCAGTGTGGGCAAGTTGTTGGACGGAATCCTGGGGGACAGGAGTTACATGTATTTGGAAAGGCAAGGACTGATTAGGGATAGTCAATATGGCTTTGTTTCATGGGAAATCATGTCTCACAAACTTGATTGAGTTTTTTGATGTAACAAAAAGGATTAATGAGGGCAGAGCGGTAGATGTGATCTATATGGACTTCAGTATGGCATTCAACAAGGTTCCCCATGTGAGACTGGTTAGCAACGTTAGATCTCATGGAATACAGGGAGAACTAGCCATTTGGATACAGAACTGGCAGAAAGGTAGAAGACAGAGGGTGGTGGTGGAGGGTTGCTTTTCAGACTAGAGGCCCGTGACCAGTAGAGTGCCACAAGGATCGGTGCTGGGCCCTCTACTTTTCATCATTTATACAAATGATTTGGATGTGAACATAGGAGGTTTGGTTGGTAATTTTGCTGATGACACCAAAATTGGAGGTGTAGTGGACAGCAAAGAAGGTTACCTCAGAGTGCAATGGGATCTTAATCAGATGGGCTAACGCCTGAGGAGTGGTAGATGAAGTTTAGTTTAGATAAATGTGAGGTGCTGCATTTTGGATATTCAAATCAGGGCAGGAGTTATACACTTAATGGTAAGGTCCTGGCAAATGTTGCTAAACAAAGAGACCATAGAGTGCAGGTGCATTGTTCCTTGAAAGTGGAGTCATTGGTAGATCAGATAATGAAGAAGGCATTTGGTATGCTTGCCTTTATTGATCAGAGCATTCAGTGAAGGAGTTGGAAGGTTCATGTTGTGGCTGTACAGGACATTGGTTAGGCCACTTTTGGAATATTGTGCACAATTCTGGTCTCCCTCCCATTGGAAGGATGTTGTGAAACTTGAAAACGTTCAGAAAAGATTTACAAGGATGTTGCCAGGGTTGGAGGATTTGAGCTAGAGGGAGAGGCTGAATAGGCTAAGGTTGTTTTCCCTGGAGCATTCAGAGACTGAGGGGTGACCTTATAGAAGTTTATAGAATCATGAGGGGCATGGATAGGGTAAACAGACAAGATCTTTTCCCTGGAGTGGGCGAGTCCAGAACTAGAGGGCACAGATTTAGGGAGAGAGGGGAAAGATTTAAAAGGGACCTAAGGAGCAACTTTTTTCACGCAGAGGGTGATGCGTGCATGGAAAGAGCTGCTCGAGGAAGTGATGGAGGCTGATACAATTACAACATTTAGAAGTCATCTAGATGGGTACGTGAATAGAAAGGGTCAACAGGGATTTGTGTGAAGTGCTGGCAGGTAGGACTAGATTAATTTAGGTTAGCTGGTCAGCATGGATGTGTTGGGCTGAAGGGTCTGTTTTCGTGCTGTATACCTGTATGACTCTATCGATTTGTTCGGGTAGCCATGTGTAAACATATTCTCTCTGCCGGAGTTAAAGCATCTGAACAAACATTTTGAATAAAGTCAGAAGTCACACACCAGGTTATAATCCAACATATTTATTTGAAATGACAAGCTTTTGGAGTTTAGCCCCTTTGCCAAGTGCTGTGAGAGAGAAGCAGACAGACACAGAACGCATAGGTAGAGAGGCCAATGGGCTGTGAGATGAAAAGATCATATAAATGATGAGTGTAGTATCGACAAGCTGAATAACAAATCTCTGCAGATGATCAAAAGTATCAGATGGTGTGAGTAAAGAGTCAGCAGCTGAAAAAACAGGCAATGGGATGACTTATAATCTGATTAATTGAGGCAGGGAGATAATTACAAAAAATTAAAAATAAGGTGGTGCTGGAGACAAACCAAATGGCTGTAATAACGTGCGAGGTATAAGAGTCAAATGTCGAGGATCTAACCAAAGTAACAAGTAATCCAAAATTGTACAAACTATTTAAGGGAGAGAGATCATAACAATTTGGTAAAAACAATGACTGCAGATGCTAGAAACCAGATTCTAGATTAGAGTGGTGCTGGAAAAGCACAGCAGTTCAGACAGCATCTGAGGAGCAGGAAAATCGACGTTTTGGGCAAAAGCCCTTCATCAGGAATACAGATCATAGCAATATATCAAGGTGATGGTTTCAAAAAAGGACAGTAGGAAGATTTTACAGAACAGTGTGGTGGGGTCACATGTAGTACAACATGAACCTAAGATCACAGTTGAGGCCTTCTTCATGGGTATGGAACTTGGCTGTCAGTTTCTGCTCGGCCATTCTGCGTTGTTGTGTGTCTTGAAAGCCATTTTGGAGAACACTGAACCAAAGATCGGAGGCTGAATGTCCTTGACCACTGAAGTGTTCTCCGACTGGGAGGGAACAAGTTTTGAGCAAGAACCAACCTGCAATTAACTTCTAGGCCTGGCCTCCCAAACAAACAACAGCTTGTTTGTTCTACTTCTTTTTCAGCATGAGCTGCTGCCCAAAGTCCAGAGATTTTATCTTATATCCCCCTCTAATGCACTCATAGAACATAGAACAGTACAGCAAAGGAGCAGGTCCTTCAGCCCATGATGTTGTGCCAAACATGACACCAAATTCAATTAATCCTTCTGCCTGCTCTTGGTCCATTTCCCTACATTCCTTGCATATTTATTTGCTTATCTAAAAGCCCCTTAAATGCCTCTATTGTATCTGTCTCTGCCATCACCCCTGGCAGTGCATTCCAGACTTTTATCACTCTCTGTGTAAAAAAACTGCCCCTCACATCCCCTTTGAACTTTCTCCCTCTCACTTTAAATGCATGCCCCTAGATATACCCCCTAGCCATTTCAACTCTGGAAAAAAATGCTAAACATCTACTCTATTACCCATTTAATAACTTCATAAATTTGTATCAAGTCTCCCCTCAATCTCTGCCGCTTAAGAGAAAACAGCCTGAGTTTTTCTAGCCTTTTTTTATACTTCATACCCTCTAATCCAGGCAGCGTCCTGGTAAACCTCTTCTAAACCATCTTTAAAGCCTCTACATTCTTCCTGTAATGTGGCGACTAGAATTGAGCACAATACTCAAAGTGTGGTGTAATCAAAGTCTCACAAAACTGCAATGTGACATCTTGACTCTTGTACTCAATGCCCTGACCAATGAAGCCAAACATGCCATACAGACCTTACCATTAAGTATATAAGTCCTGCTAAGATTTGCTTTCCCAAAATGCAGCACCTCACATTCATCTAAATTAAACTCCAAATGCCACTTCTTGGCCCATTGGCCCATCAGATTACAACAGGATCTTGATCAAATGGGCCAATGGGCCGAGAAGTGGCAGATGGAGTTTAATTTAGATAAATGCGAGGTGTTGCATTTTGGGAAAGCAAATCTTAGCAGGACTTATACACTTAATGGTAAGGTCCTAGAGAGTGTTGCTGAACAAAGAGACATAGTGCAGGTTCATAGCTCCTTGAAAGTGGAATCGCAAATAGATAGGATAGTGAAGAAGGCGTTTAGTATGCTTCCTTTTATTGGTCAGAGTACTAAATAGAGGAGTTGGGAGGTCATGTTGCGGCTGTACAGGACATTGGTTAGGCCACTGTTGGAATATTGCATGCAATTCTGGTCTCCTTCCAATTGGAAAGATGTTGTGAAACTTGAAAGGGTTCAGAAAAGGTTTACAAGGATGTTACCAGAGTTGGAGGATTTGAGCTATAGGGAGAGGCTGAACAGGCTGGGGCTGTTTTCCCTGGAGGGTCGGAGGCTGAGAGGTGACCTGATAGAGGTTTACAAAATTATGAGGACATGGATAGGATAAATAGACAAAGTCTTTTCCCTGGGGGTGGGCAAGTCCAGAACTAGAGGGCATAGGTTTAGGGTGAGAGGGGAAAGATATAAAAGAGACCTAAGGGGCAACTTTTTCACGCAGAGGGTTGTACGTGTATGGAATGAGCTGCCTGAGGAACTGGTGGAGGCTGGTACAATTGCAACATTTTAAAGGCATCTGGATGGGTATATGAATAGGAAGGGTTGGGTGGGATATGGGCCGGGTGCTGGCAGGTGGGACTAGATTGGGTTGGGATATCTGGACAGCATGGACAGGTTGGACCGAAGGGTCTGTTTCCATGCTGTACATCTCTATGACTCTATGATTCTATGACCTTCTTTACCATCCTGACTCCTTGTGTGGCCACTTTCAGGGAGCTATAGACTTGAACCCCAAGATTCTTCTCTACATCAATGCTGTTCAGGGTCCTGTCATTATATTTTTCCTTAATATTTGATCTCCCAAAGTGTACCATCTTACACTTGCATGGATTAAACACAATCTACCATTGCTCTGTCCATATCTACAACTGTTTGATATGCCACTGTGTCCTTTGACAACTTTCTACACTATCCATAACTCCACCAATCTTGATATCATCTGCAAATTTACTAATCTACTTAGCTACATTTTCACTTAAGTCATTTCTATGCATTTGAAATACACACATATCCATCTAACCTGCGTATCCCTGGACACTACGGACAATTTGGCATGGCCAATCCACCTAACCTGCACATTTTGGACAGTAGGAGGAAATCAGAGCAGCTGGAGAAAACTTATACAATCACAAGGAGAACATGCAACTTCCATCCACAGTTGCCCAAGGGTGGAATCGAACCTGGGTCCCTGGTGATTGTGAGCCAGTATGCTAACCACTGAGTCGCCATGCCATCATTCGTGCTTGATTCAATGGCTATTTTGCTTCAATTCCCTCCTCATTTTGTTTTCGTGTCCTGGAGGTTTTTCTTCATCTTCCAGAGTCGCCTGAGAAACACTGGAAGTTGGCAACCCTGGGGAGTGGGCAAACTCAAGTACTGAGTTTTTGAGGAGAAAATGAGGTCTGCAGATGCTGGAGATCAGAGCTGAAAATGTGTTGCTGGAAATGTGTTACTGAGTATTTGAATCCATTATTCAAAAACAGATTCTTAATTGCTGGAGTTCTCTCTCTAAATGATGGAAATATAAAATGTAAAAATCAAATGAAAAGGAACTCCGCCACACAGTAAGGAAAATAATTTCCTCTTTGGTTCCAATGCAGAATTAAGGGAGAAGCACTTTAAAGACTTGTGGGGGTGGGGAGGGTTACACTACACACAGACTCTATGAATCTTGGTTAAAATACCAATCAGCCGTTTGGATCAGATGTGGTAAAAAATGATTTGGAGGAACCGATGTTGGACTGGGGTGGATAAAGTTAAAAATCGCACAACATCAGGTTAAAGTCCAACAGGTTTATTTGGAAGCACTAGCTTTTGGAGCGCCGCTCCTTCATCAGGTGGTTGTGAAGCAGGACCATAAGACACAGAATTTATACCAAAAGATTATAGTGTCATGCAGCTGAAATGATACACTGTTTGTTATAATCTATGTTTGTTTAATATATCATTTCAGCTGCATGTCATTAATCTTTTGCTATAAATTCTGTATCTTATGGTCCTGCTTCACAACCACCTGATAAAGGGGTAGCACTCTGAAAGCTAGTGCTTCCAAACAAACCTGTTGGATTATAACCTAGTGTTGTGTGATTTTTAATGTGGTAAAAATAGCTATTAAATGGCCAAGCATTTGATCAAAAAATACGGCACTGAGTTAGATCTTGTTAGTTTGTGTAACCCCATGTTAATATGACACAGTCATAGCTACCAAAACAAGACTCTATTTGCTGGCATCACAGCAAGAGGGAGCGAATTCCGTTTTCCCAGCGGTTGCTCAGATACTTTTCAGGCTGTGATGGTCCACCCCCGTAAACCCTGAGATTCTCAAAAAAACAAAAGGGGCGAAGTGTTCCAGAGGAATTGTCAGAAACCACAACAGAAACTCATTCACTTTACCTTTAAGTGCATCAACTGCAAAACACATAGCTCTGTTGTTGTTGTTCTTCTCTGTCTCTCGGTTTCATTTCCCAACACCGGCATCACACCACTCCTCTGCAGTTTCGTTTCTGCCCGAGTTTTGGTTTCCTGCACAGTCATTAAGTTCACCAATCTGTGGTGCAGTTCAGAGAGCACTCCCTATGACGAACATGAAACTCAAACTAAAGCACTGCAATGAATCGGGGAGGTAAATCCAAAATTCAATCTTTTAAAAACTCTCAGCAGAGAGAAAAACATGATCAAGGTACTAATGGAATTAGAATATACATATTGCAAAGGACTGTATTTTTCTTATTGATTTCTGGGATATGGGTTTCATTGAGGTCAGCATTTATTGTCCATCCCTAATTGCCCCGTGGAGAAGTTGTTGATGAGCTGCCTTCTTTGATCATTGCAGTGCATTTGCTCAGAATTAAGGCAGTTCCAGTGAAGGAACAGCCATGTCATTGCAGGTCAGGATGGTGTGTGGTTGGGAGGGGAACTTGCAAGTGATGGTTTTCCCATGTATCTGCTGTACTTGCCCTCCTTGATGGTGGATGTTACAGGTTTAAAAGCTGCTGTAGAAGAATCTATATATAATGGGGCAGTTAATGCTGTGGGAACATTACTCAACTAGTAACCCATAACCCTTAACTAATGCTCTTGGAGACATGAGTTCAAATTCCACACAGATTAATGAAAAAAAATCAAAAAGCTAATCCCACTCTTGGCAGTCAATTCTATGAATCAGATTGTTGATATTCATCTGGTTCACTAATGTTGTGCAGGGATTGGAGGGTGTGTGTGATTCTGCTATACTCTTCTGGTCTGGTCCAGACATGACTCTTGATCCAAGATAACATGCACAGTCAGTATGTACAAAGTTTGCTGCCTCTTCTGTCAGCACCTTCCAAATGTATCAGATCCATCACTTGGAAGGAGCAGTGGGAATGTTGCAGATTTCTCTCCAAGTCATACGCCACCCTGGTATGTTGCTGTTCGAGGTACAGAAGCCTGCAATGCCCTTGCGGTCCCATGTGGATTGCAACAGTTCACAGTGGTCAGCACTGCTGCCTCACAGCGCCAGGGACCTGGGTTTGATTCCTGCCTCAGGCGACTGTCTGTGTGGAGCTTGCACATCCTCCCCTTGTCTGTGTGGTTTCCTCCCACAGTCCAAAGATGTGCAGGTCAGGTGACTTGGCCATGCTGAATTGCCCATAATGTCAGGTGCATTGGTCAGGGGTAAATGTAGGGTAGGGGAATGGGTCTGGGTGTGTTACTCTTTGGAGAGTCGGTGTGGACTTGTTGGGCCAAAGGGTCTGTTTCCACAGTGCAGGGAATCTAGTCTAATAAAAAAATGGCTTGTCACTACTGCCTGAATGTCAACGAGGGACATGCAACAAATGCAGGCAAGCTCACCCTTGGAAGAGTGAAGGAATAAGGTTGGCACTTTTTGTGAAAGCATTAAAATGGAGACTTTAGGGGAAAAACAATTTGGAGCAATGACGGATTACTTATAAACCAAAGCCCTGTTTGAACATAAAAGATTCCACACTCCACAATGCTGATGAAAGGCAGAGGTGTTTTCCTAGGGTCCTGACCATTTATTCACCAACAAACATGCTTATGGTTCTGATCACAATATGGGAGCTTGCATGAATAAATTAGCTGTTTCCTACAAAACACATCAACAAACTTTTCATTGATTATAAAAGATGTCCTGTGGCTTTAAAAGGTGCTACCTAAATGCCAGTACTTGTTTTTCTTCCGTACATCTTAAAATGCATGCAGAAATAAATGTTGTTCTTTAAAAAAAGAGCTGTATGGTGTATTTCAAAGAATAGAAACTTATGCAAATTAGATTGGTAAGATGTCAGTGGGTGGAGACATGTCAGGCAGAATTTAACTTGTCTGCCAGTTTTGTTTCCTCCAACACAGACTGATCAGATTCTCTGTCGACTGTGCACAGGTTTGTGACTTTTCATTCAACTACATTTTGTCATCTAATTGCAAATACAGATGTGAGAGGGAAACGGTTGCCAGATTGTGAGGGTGAAGGGGTATGTGTGAGGGTGGGGGCGGAAGAGGATGTGTGGCTGAGGGGAAAGGTGGGTGATAGCAAAGTGTACAATAGGTGGATAATGGGAATGGAGGTATTGTAGAGCTTCAGAGCAGAGAAGATGACCAGGGGGTTGCAGTGAGAGAGAGACTCACTGAGATCTTTGTAGAGAGAGGAGGAGACCTTCTTCAAGATAGGCATCCTTGCAAGAGGATTCGCAGTAAGGTTCCACTGTCTATCAAAATGGAAATTGGGTTTTCTGCCATTTCAACTTGATTTTTGTCATTCACACTTTTTAACAATTTCTGGCATCAATATCCTTTTTGCTGTTGGAAGAGTAGCTTCCTGTGTGGCATGATATTTGTCTTTGTACTGGACTATTTTCCATGCTTTCAGTTGGTGGGTATCTCCATTAAAGGATTGCCTCAGCTACATCTGTGCAGCAAGGATTTTACAATTCCTTTGGAGATTTTCACTGACACCTCAGGCTTTTTCATTTTACCGGGAATAGTGTAGAGATGATGCGTACTATTGAATTTCTCAATCGTTTATGAGACAACTAAATTTTTCACGCATGAATTGAGGGTGACTGTTGCTCATCACAATAGTAGGAATGCTGTAATGCCCAAAATGTGCTTTTAGGCATTTGGTAATCTCAGCAGTCGACATTAAACTTTACTGGTCCACCACCCAGTGGTCAGAATAGTGAGCTACAGTGACAAGATAATCCACTGATACAAGTGCAAGTAGATCTACTCCCAGTTTCATCCGTGGGCTGCCTGGGAGGTCAGGTTAATTTGATACTCATTACTGTCACTACATTGCTTTTTGCTTGTATTTGACCTGCATTGGATGCAGAGACTGGTGGGGTGTAGGTGAGGACAAGGGGGACTCTGTCTTTATTGCGTTTTGGGGGGGTCTTTAGAGCGGTGGAAAGCAGAATGGAGGGGCTGCAGCAGAGGGCTGTCTAGGTGACAGAGGCAGGAAAAGTACGTTGTTCAAAACAGGTGGACGTCTGGGATGCTCGCAAGTGGAATGTCTTCTCATCTGAGCAGATGTGGCAGAGGCTAAGGAATTGGGAGAGAGAAATGCAGTTCTTGCAGGATACTGGATGAGAGGAGGTGTAGTCCAGGTAGTTATAGGAGTCTGTAGGTTTGTAGTAAATGTCTGTGTGGAGACTGTCGCTGGAGATGGAAATGGACAGGTCAAGAAAGGGGAGAGAGGTATCCGAGGTGGACCAAGTGAATTTGAGGATGGAGTGGAAGTTGTGGGCGAAGTCGATGTAGTTCAGCTCCAGTTCAGCCTGGATGTAGGGTGCTGCACTGATGCGGGGAGAAAGAAGGGTTCATGCCCGAAATGTCGATTCTCCTGCTCCTTGGATGCTGCCTGACCTGCTGCGCTTTTCCAGCAAACAATTTCAGCGCTGCACTGATGCAGTCATCGATGTAACAGCAGAGAACTTGGGGCACAGTGCCTGTGTAAGTACTGAAGAAGGACTGTTTGATATAGTTGAGAAACAGGCAGGCACAGCCGGGGCCCTTGATTTGGAGGAAATGGGAGGAGTTAAATGAAAGTTATTAAGGGTGAGGACCAGTTCGGCGAGACAGAGAAGGGTACTGGTGGAGGGGGACTGGAAGGGTCTGCAGATTAGGGGGAGGTGGGGGCACGGTAGTGAAATGGGGATAGGTAAAGACAGGTAGGGGGGACGACCTGGTTTGTCAATGGGAAGAATAAATCCAGTTGGAGGTAGGGAGCAGGGGGATAGGCTGGGAAGGGAGTCAAGGGATGGGGAGGTTCATGCCACTCTCGCTACCAAACCCCCAGGTACCTTCCCCTGCAACCAGAAAAGATGCAAAACCTGCTGGTACCCCATACCCCCCTTACTTCCATCCAGGGCCCCAAACAGTCCTTCCAGATGAGACAGAGGTTCACCTGCCTCTCCTCCAAACTAGCTTATTGCATCTGATGCTCCCAGTATGGTCTTCTCTACTTTGGGGTGACCGAACATAAGCTTAGGGAATGGTTCACCGAACATTGCAGCCGGGCCCGCAGGGGTTGACATGGCCTTCCAGTCACTGTCCATTTCAATTCCCCCAACTACTCCCTTTTCGATGTGACCATCCTCAGCTCCTCCATTGCCACATCAAACCACAGCACCTTTTGGAGGAACAACATCTCATCTTCCGCCTGGGCACCCTACAGCCCGGAGGACTCAACATTGAGTTCTCCAATTTCAAATAACCTCCCTCTCCATCCCCCAACTCCCTTCCCAGCCCCTTTCCCTCCCTTCCACTGCTCTCTGCCACCAAACAGATTCATTCCTCTCATTGACCAACCAGGTCATATCCTCCACCTGTCTTCACCTATCCCCACTTCATCAACCTGTCCCCGCCACCCACTTCATCTGCAGGTTCCCCTACACCCACCCCCAATCCTGAAGAAGGGTTACATCCAAAATGTTGATTTCTCCACCTCCTGATGCTGCCTGGCTTGCTGTGTTCTTCCAGTGTCCTGTTTGTCTACTGCAGATTTTTGCTTTAGCATTTTTGGCAAAAATACCTTCAATGGTGAGCGTGGGATCACTTCAGAGCTTTACTTAGACTTAAACTCTCATTTACTAGAGATTATATTCTTCTTAAAGACTTCTCAATGTTGTGAAAGCATCATTGTACTTCAGTAGGGTTTTTCTGGGCTCAGTTGTCTAATGCGTGACAATGCATTGTAAATTGCATTAAGGATATTGAGGGTTACTAATCTAAGCTTCAGTCCTGCTCTGGCTGAGACCAGTGGCTACTGCTTTCCAACTATGTTCTGGAACCTCAGATCCTCATTCATGTTATTGCTTTGGGTTTTGAGTGTAATCTATCCTCTCGACAAAACTGTGATGCCATCATCCAGTCTTTATCCTATTTGAAAGATTACATTTCTGGATCACGTGCTAAGTGATACCACACAACTCTGTGAAAATTATGATGTTGCATGATGCGCCATTTGCGCCATATCCAACACTATGTGTTGACTCTTCTAAAAGTCATCACTCCAACATTCATAAATCATGTATCACTGCGCACTAGACTGAACCAATCTGTTTTATGATGCAGAATGATTAATCAGTATTTTTATCTGATATCTCTCCAGTGTCCACTAGTACTTGTTTGATGTGTTTCCTTCTAGCCATGCACTTATGTGCAAAATGATTCAGCTTCTTGCATTGAGAATAAAGCTTCCCTCAGGCTGGACATACTTTTCTGTCCTTTCCAGGATATCCCCTGCAGTATTTGCTTCCTATCTGTTGCCTGTGATTCTTCTGCCCTTTGGGCTTGGCATAGCTATCTGCATAATGCAATATCTGGTTTGTCCTGTTATGGGTAACGTGATAATGCTGCTCCTTTAACAAGGTTATGTTGTCCTTGGTTTTCTTTTTCAGAACAGCTGTAAAGGCAGAGATTCCATATGTCTGGAAATATTGACTTGAGAAAGCTTTTCAAGTGTTTTTTTAAAACACTTGTACAATGAAAGGGGCGTGGCCAGTTTGCCCAGTTCAGTGTTTGGTTTAGTTTTGTTTAGTAAGCTGTTTTGTTTGCACCTGTTGGTCTAGTTTTAGCTGGGAACCAAGAGAAGCTGCTGAGGATCCAAAGAAACAGTTCCACGCTGATCCTCTCTCTCTCTCTCTGACGTCTCTACTGTAAGAACCTGTGTCTGATTTTATGTTTTTTTGGCAAAGGGGTGTTTATGTGGATATTGCAAATATTTGGAATGGGCATCACTAAGTTGCAATAGAGTTGACTGGGTTTTCAGATAGGTTGTTATTCTAAATTCGGTTCTCTTTTGTTCGAATTTCATTCAGTAGTCTGTAAAGAAATTCTGTTTTGTTTGAAACTGCATGGTTGGCCAAGCTGCATCACTCCTGGACTATCCAATAACAACTGCTTAAAACAACTAGAAAATATGGGTCTGGGCTGCTTTAGATTACTTACAGTGTGGAAACAGGCCCTTCGGCCCAACAAGTCCACACCAACCGGCAACCCACCCAGACCCATTCCTCTTCATTTACCCCTTCACCTAACACTACGAGCAATTTAGCATGGCCAATTCACCTAACCTGCACATTTTTGGATTGTGGGAGGAAACCAAAGCACCCGGAGGAAATCCACGCAGACACGGGGAGAATGTGCAAACTCCACACAATCGCCTGAGATGGGAATTGAACCCGGGTCCCTGGCGCTGTGAGGCAGCAGTGCTACTCTTTTGAGGGAATCTGGCCCGCTCCATAACAGTATGCTCTAGATGTGGATTTATAACCTTACAACTTCTGACGTCATATTTTTCCCTGAAAATAGATTGCTTCTGTGTCAGTAGATATGCTCTCATTACAGGATCTCTTATGCCTCATACTTTCTTGTCTTTAATTAGATGATCTTTTAGTTGTGTAAATTAACAAAATTCTGTGTGCTGAAATAATGGGGTACATATTTCACCTTGGGTCCTGACACTGAACACATACTATTCATAAGTTATAGTCACTTAGGGTTCAAAGCATATGTTCAATGTTTACAAACTATTTGCAATTTGCTGTTTCTTTACAGGGAAATTCAGGGTGTTATGCACTTTGAAACAGTCCCTTTTCAACAGTGTTAAAAAAGTCGTGATATGTAACCTGATCTGGCTCATTAAACACATCTGTTGCTTGTGATTTTTGAGAAGATTTGTAGCTCAGATTGATGTTAAGTATGTAAGTTAGCTCACTGAGCTGGAAGGTTTGTTTTCAGACATTTCATCACCATGACTAGGTAACATCATCAGTAAGAGTTAGTGAAGCACTGGTGGTATGTCCTGCTGCTCTATTTATAGGCCTTGGTTTCTTATGGTGGGTGATGTCATTTCCAGTTCATTTTTTCAAAGGAAGGTAGATCTGTTGCTATTTTGTTATTTTGCCCTTACCAATTAGGAGTTGCTACTTTAGGTCAGAGATGAGGAGACTGCTTTTATCTGAGGGTTGTTCTACATTGGAACTCTCTGCCTCAGAATGTGGTGGGAGAAGGATCATTCAATATTTTTAACGTGGACATAGGACGGGAATCAAAGGTTAGCGGAAATTACAGGGAATGCAGCATTTTGAACACAAGCAGATCAGCCATGATCTTACAGAATGACGATGCACACAACAAGTTCCAAATGGAATACTTCTGCTCCGAATTTTTTTGTTTGTATCTTTGAATATTGTCCAAGTAACAAGTACATTTTAATTGGTTCTATATTAAGCAAATGAAATTATTTTAGTCCACCAGCAGATCAGAAAAAAACAGCAGGCAACGACTTTGAACATGCAGAAGGAGGATTCAGCTACTTCACTCCCTTTACCTGGTCACGAATTGCAATCAATTAACAAGGTATGTCAACCTACAGCAAGACAACCACAGGTACTGTATGGAGCACATGGGATCAAGACAAAAAGGAAAGGAAAACACAACCTGTATAAGTGGTTGGTAACAAAAGAGTCATACGGTGGCTCAGTAGTTAGCACTGTTGCCTCACAGCACCAGGGACTGAGGTTCGATTCATGTCTCAGGCAATTGTCTGTGTGGAGTTTGCATGTTCTCCCTGTGCATCCGTGGGTTTTCTACGGGTGCTCTGGTTTCCTCCCACAATCCAAAGCTGTGCTGGCTGGATGAATTGGCCATGCTAAATTGCCTGTAGTGTTAGGTGCATTAGTCAGGGATAAATATAAGAGTCTGGGTGGGTTACTCTTCAGTGGGTTGGTGTTGGCTTGTTGGGCCAAAGGGCCTGTTTCCATACTGTAGGGAAACTGACCTTCTGGTCCACCCAGTCAACACCAACCGTGTTCCCAAACTAAACTAGTTTGCTGCCCTTGGCCCATATCTCTCCAAACCTTTCCTACTCATCAACTTATTTTTTAAATGCTTTAACTGTATCTGCATCTACCACTTTCTCTGGTTAGATGCTGGAATTCAAAGTTGTACCTTTTACCTGTCTTCACCTATCCCCACTTCACTACCCACCCCCTGTCTTCCCCTTTATCTGCAGCTCCCCCCACACCCACCCCCAGTCCTGAAAGGGGGTTACACCTGAAACATTGACTTCTCCACCTCCTGATGCTGCCTGACCTGTTGTGTTCTTCCAGCCTTCTACCATTTCCTTTGGCAGTTCATTCTGCACATGAACCATTCTCTGGTTAAAAAACAAAATTGTGTCTCATGTCTTTTTTTTTAAATCTTTCTCCTCTTATCTTAAAAAATGTGTCCCCTAATTTTGCAACCCCTCATCCTGCCCCAGGCAAAATACCATTGCCATTCACCGAATCTCTGCCCCTCATGATGCTTTCAACCTCAATAAGGTTATCCCCCAACCTCCTGCACTCCAGTGAAAAACAGTTCCAGCCTTTCCAGTCTATCTCACACCTTCCGTTCCTGGAAACATGCTGGGAAATGTTTTCTGAACCCTCTCCAGCTTAATAATATCCTCCCTATAATAGGGCAACCAATACTCCAGAAGAGACTTCACCAATGTCCTGTACGACATCACCATGACCCCTGCCCTCCCTACCCCCCCACCCCTCTCCCCCACTCCCCACCAAGTAAGACTTTGTTTTGTCAGCTTCTCCCTGGGGAAATGGATCTGAAAAAGCTGAATCAGACAAATGAATCATTCCGGCCAGTTAATGCAATTCTGCCATTTCTAGTGGGTTGAACAAGCGGTCAATTCATGCACCAGACCACTGACATTTAACTTCCTGGAATGATATAATCCCAATTGTCCTACAACACTAGCCAAAGCAATACCCAGAGCTGTCCTCTTCATTATTTCTTGGAATAGACAGAGACATGCTTAAGAAAACCAACATTCTTCCCCACCAGCACCTGGAATGTGTCTGAGCAAAAATGATAATGGGCTTAAGACCAGGCCAGTATCATCAATTAAAATTAACAAGTGTAATCACATTTGCATTTCTGTTTTATCTGTTCTTTCCTTCAAAGCACATATTGCTGGCAAGGCCAACATTTTTTAACAAACCCTAACTTTACTGGAGAAGTGGCTTGTGGATTTTTAAAACTTTGATGGTTTACATGAGTGTCAGGTCATCCTGAACATGTTTCTTCTGTAATCACTGTCATCCAAAACTGCAATCATACCTATTCCATTTATGGGCGAAAGTGAGGACTGCAGGTGCCTGGAGATCAGAGTCGAGAGTGTGGTGCTGGAAAAGCACAGCCGGTCAGGCAGCATCCGAGGAGCAGGAGAATCAATGTTTCAGGCATAAGCCCTTCATCAGAAACCAACCTGATGAAGGGCTTATGCCCAAAATGTTGATTCTCCTGCTCCTCGGATACTGCCTGACCTGCTGTGCTTTTCCAGCACAACACTCTCGACCCTATTCTCTTTACATCAGCAAAAATGTATACTGTTGTCAATTTAGCTGTGGTTATCCTGAGCGCAAAGGTCTGGAGTATCCTATCCATTGCTGCCTCATGTCAGATCGTCTTTTTTGATTGCAGGAGGAGATGGTAGCAGTGAGGTAATATCATTAGGCAAGTAATCTAGAGACATGGGCTAATTGGGAATGTTGTATCAGGATTTGGTTCTGAAAGAGTTAATGATGAAAAGCTCCAACAGCAGAATGCCGAAGGAATTTAGGTGTTTTTTGGATCTCAACGAAGACCGAGCATCCTGCCTCTTCTCATATTCTTTCCAACAATACCTGTCTTACCAATGTAACTTGTACCTGATTGCGATCATGCAATCTGGGTTTAAGACAAAAATCTCTTCTAACTTGGCTAGTAATTCTCCTCTGTAACACTGGGCTAAGCAGGCCAGAGGCTATAAGGAAAATGGTGGCACCAGTCTTATGGTGACCATCTGTATTAGGGCAGCACTATGCAGTATGGTCATCAGCAATCAGATAGCTCAGAGCACATGGGTTCAACCATTCCCCCACTGCTCACAACAGCCCTCCCCACCACCATGGGAACTTGTGGAACTTCAATTCACTGAAGTAATGAAAACCTGGAATCAAAAGCTGGCTTCGTTTTCAGTGATCATAAAACATTTATTGTTTGATGTAAAACCTCAGCTGATTCACTAAAGTCCTGAAGAGACAGCAGTCTGCTGACATACCTGGTCTGGCCTACCTGTGAACCGCAGCAAAGTGGTTGACTCATCACAAGGACAAAGGAGGATGGGCAATAATTTACCTTCCGCCACCCTCCTCTCTGACCGATCTCAGTAAGTCTCTCTCTCACTGCCACCCCCAGGTCAACTCCTCTGCCCTGAAGCTCTTTAACCATGTACTGAAACAAACACGCTACCACAGCCACATTTGATCTTCCTTTCCACCTATCCACTCCACCCTCCTCTCTGACCTATCACCTCCATCCCCACCCCCATTCACCTAGTGTACTCTATGCTATTTTCTCCTCACCCATACCACCCTCTCATTTATCGCTCCACTCTGCAGACACTCTGCCTCTATTCCTGATGAAGGGCTTTTGCCCGAAACGTCGATTTTCCTGCTCCTCGGATGCTGCCTGACCTGCTGTGCCTTTCCAGCACCACTCTAATCTAGACTCTGGTTTCCAGCATCTGCAGTCATTGTTTTTACCTAATTTCTGGCTTGTCCAGCTATGTCCATGCCCCATGAGCTGCAGCTTCAGAAAGGAGCAGAGGGACTCAGAGATGAAAAAGTTTAGGAGAGGAATTCCAGAGTTTAGAATTGATGTAAAGTGATCAATTAAGGAATAGAAGGCTTGATTATGATATTAAGTACTAACTCAGTCACGATATTAAGTACTAACTCAGAAATATTTACATGATCATTTTAGTTTCTTGAACCTTTCTTTGTTTATTTTCAGAAAATGGAGATGATGTTTTATAACAGCTATGAGGCAAAGATACGCCCTTGCATTGATCTTATCGACTCGCTGAGAAGATTGGGTGTGGATAAGGATCTGGCTCTTCCAGCCATCGCTGTGATTGGAGACCAGAGCTCTGGGAAGAGCTCAGTACTGGAGGCACTGTCCGGGGTGTCACTACCCAGAGGGAGTGGTAAGATAACAGCGATGAACAACATCAACTTCCCTGTAGTGTACTCAGTTATTCTGGTAATGTAATCAAATATAATTTAACACTGAGTAATAAGCGAAGATGGGCAAAATGATAGGCTTTAAGGGGTGCTTGAAAATATGAAGAAAGGCAAAGAGACTTGGAGAAAGAATTCCAGAGCTTAGGGATTTGGCAGCTGAAGACATGATCAAAAACAATACACAATTAAAATCAGAGATGCTCACTAGTTTGGTTTTGGGGCAATGCAGATATCTTGGGGTGATATATGGTTGAAATGGATATGGAGGGTTGAGGCCATTGAGGGATTTGAAAATGAAAAGGTGCATTGTGAAATGGAAGGTAACATAGGTCAGTGAGCACTGGGCTAGTGAATGGTCTGGAGCAGAGTTTTGGATGAATGGAAAATTTGGAGTTGGCCAGAAGTGCTTTGGATCAATCAAGCCTGGAGATTAAGAAAAGGTAATCAATAAGAGTTTGAGCAGCAATGGAGCTGAGGCAGTGACAAAGTTGAACGATGTTACAGAAGTGAAAACAGGTGCTGTTGCTGATGACATGGGTGCTGCAAGATTGAGATATTAAGCACACATTGGATTCAGCTGATTGCAGTAAATTGAAAACGCTGGCTAATTAATTATTCCTGGTGCTCATGGGAATTGAATGATAATGTGCTATTTTTAAATCCCTGCAACTTGCACAAACTTAGAGATTCTTCCCCTTTCACTGTAAACACTGAGGGACACATACTCAGTCATCAGTATGTTCTTACTTCAGACTGACAACATCAGCATTTTACATCGTTACAGCGACGGTTGGGTAAAATGGCAATGATTCGGTTGGTGGAGTGTTACAATTTGTGCGATGTGAGATAACACAAATTTTATATTGCATTGTTGGATGCTCACCTTGGCATCAAATATGATAACATTGTGAATAGTCTAGTTCAGACCATTGGCCAGGAAAACGGGTGGAGCTGATGGCGACAGAATGGAGTTTGTGGTGAGGACGAAAAGCTATGGCTTCAATCTTTCCAAAAATAATTATTGGGAAGGAATTTCTGCTGATCCAGTGCTGGATACCAAACCAGCAGTCTGAGAAGAAGGCAGTTTTCCTGGTGAACGTGACATCATCCTTCCTTTAGCTCCAGATTCATGCTTTCCTCTTTGACCTCTCTCTGCCTTTTCTGGAATCTTGCTGTGAATGAATTCTGTCCGAGCACTAGTTTCCCAGTGATTTTGTCATATATGAACCACAAAGAGACATTTCTGAGAGATGGAATAAGTTGCCATAGCAATGCATTTCTTTCTCTGAACATAAGAACATAAGAAAAAGGAACAGGAGCAGGCCATCTGGCCCCTCAAGTCTGTTCCGCCATTCAATATAATCATGGCTGATCTTTTCATGGACTCATTCACTTGCTCACTCACCATAACCTTCAATTCCTTTGCTGTTCCAAAATCCATCTATCTTTGCCTTAAAAACATTCAACGAGGTAGCCTCAACTGCTTCACTGAGCAGAGAATTCCAGTGATTTTCAACTCTCTGGAAGAAGAAGTTCCTACTCAACGCAGTTCGGATTTTATACTCAGTCATTAGCTAGTGTACAAGAAATTCCTGTGACAGGGATGGAACACGTATTAGCTGTTTCTCTCCTTGAGTTTATATCACCATTCAGTTAGATTTTGGCTGTATTCTGTTTCAAATCCTCCTGTCCACGTTGATTGCATTCCCTTAACAATAATCCCCAACAAAGTGTGATCTATCTCAGTTTTGAAATTCTCAATTCAAACTCTCAATAACTCTTTGTGGAAGGAGGTATAGATTTTCACTAACCATTGTTTGAGTAAGTGCCTTCTGATAGCTCTGCTCAACAATTAAGCTCTAATTTTAATGTTATACTCTTTGTTCTTCTCAGCTCCCCCTCATCAGAGGAAATAGTTGATAAGGTAGATAGAGAGAAATTACTTTAATCATATAAAACTCCCCGGTTAGATCGGCCTCAGTCAATTCCACAAAGACATAGGGTGATCTTTTGATCATCTCTTCAGGGACCCTGATCAGCTGGGTTTTATTTTCTGTACAATGGCTTAGATCAGAAGCTGAATGTGGCACACCAGCATTCACACGGCTCAGTACCTAGCACTGTTGTGATTGCCGTAGAGCACACGAGTACTATTATAATTAGGTGAGCCTGGGGTCATGGGTTCAAATCCCACCAATTAATAAGTCTGGAATTTTAAAAACTGTATTCTAATGGTGACTGTGAAACTTCTCTGGCTTTTATAAATCCCCATCTGGTTCAGCGGTGCCCTTTAGGTAAGGAAATATGTTGTCCTTACTTGTTCTGACTTATAACTGCAGAGTTGACAATAAGATGACATCAGAAACCCACGAGAAAGGAATTCAGGTGTGTGAAGCCACTGCGAAGTCTAAGAAAGGGAATAAAACCAGCAGGATCACAATTCATCAATGTAGGCACTAGAAATGATCAGGGAAAATCCAGACCTGTTGACCTTGCATGGTCTTCCTTAGTAACATCTGTGTTTACCCACAGAGTCAAGCAACAGTACTTCATGGAACTATATCTAACAGACAATATTCCAGACACCATCATCATTTTTGCTGGGTACACTCTGTCTCATTAGCAGATGTGGCAGCACTAGTATACAGTCAGGAGGGAGTTGCTCAATATTAACTCCAGGCTGATGAGGACTTAGAATCATAGAATCCCTACAGTGTGAAAACAGGTCTTTCAGCCCAACAAACCCACACTGACCCTCCGAAGAGTAACCCACCCAGACCCATTCCCTTACCCTATTATTCTACATTTACCCCGACTAATGCACCTAAGCTACACATCCTTGAACACTATGGGCAATTTAGCATGGACAATTCACCTAACCTGCACATATTTGGACTGTGGGAGGAAACCGGAGTCTTATGGCATTAGATTAAAATGGGCAAGGAATCGTACAGCTGATAACTACCTGCTGCTTCCACCTCCTCCCTCTCGGCTGATGAATCAGCGATCCTTCATGGTGAACACCATTTGGATAATGAATTGAGGGCAGCGAGGGCACAGAATGTAATCTGAGTGGGGTATTTCAAGTGTGGCTAGATTACACCACTACTGACTGAACTGGCAGAATCCTGAACAATGTAACTGCAAAACCTGGTCAGTGGCAGACGGTGAGGAACCACAACCAGATCCCCACCTCTTCCTCTGCTACCTTGATGACTGCATTGGCGCCACCTCGTGCTCCCGCGAGAAGGTTGAGCAATTCATTAACTTCACCAACACATTCCACTCTGACCTTAAATTTACCTGGACCATTCCCTATTGGACTCATCCACCGCCAAACCACAACAACCCGACGGTCGGAGGAGGAGCGTCTTATCTTCCGACTGGGAACCCTCCAACCGCAGGGGATGAACTTGGACTTCACCAGTTTCTTCATCCCCCCTCCCCCCACCTTGTCTCAGCCGGATCCCTCCAGCCCGGCACCGCCTTCCTGACCTGCAGTCTTCTTCTTGACCTCTCCGCCTCCACCCTACCCCGACCTATCACCCTCACCTTGACCTCTTTCCACCTACTCCTTAATAGATAATGAGAGTAGCTTGCAAAGCAAGCTGATTGTCAAAGCTTCTATTGATATGTGAAGAGAAACATGATAAGTGAAGACAAATGTAGGTCTCTTACAATCAGAAACTGAACTTTATAATGAGAATAAAGAAATGACAGACTCATTCAATGCAAATTCTGATTCTGTCCTCACAAAGGAGGAGACAAATAACAACCCAGAAATGTTAGTGAGGACAGGGTGTAGTGAGAGGGTGGAACTGAAAGAAATCAGTGTTCTTGGGGAAATGGTAGCGGGGAAATTGGGGTTAAAGGCAAGCAAATCGCCATGGCCCAAAAATCTACACCTCAGAGTCCTTAATGAACTGACCGAAAAAATAGTAGATGGTGGTCATCTTTAAAAGTTCTAAGATTTTGGAACTATTCTTATGAATTGGAGGGCAGCTAATGTAAACCTTCCATCTAAGAGGAAGTAGAGAGAAAACTGGGAATTACAGACCATTTAGTAGGGGCAGAGGTAGTAGGGAAAATGCGTGAGGATTATATGAGATTTAATCGTAGAGCACTTGGAAAACAGTCATAGGATGGGCAGAGTCAACATGGATTTAGAAAAAAGAAATCCTGCTTGAAAAAACTTTCGGAACTTTTAGAAATTTTTGAAGATGTAACAAATAGAGTTGGTCAGGGAGAATCAGTGGATGTTGTTTGTTTTAGAAAGGTTTGATAAGGTCCCAAGTAATAGATCACCATCATCCCCTCCCCCACTCACCTATTGTACTCTATGCTACTTTCTCCCCACCCCCACCCTCCTCTCATTTATCTCTCCATCCCAGGCTCTCTGCCTGTATTCCTGATGAAGGGCTTTTGCCCAAAACATCAATTTTACTGCTCCTTGGATGCTGCCTGAACTGCTGTGCTTTTCCAGCACCACT
Source organism: Chiloscyllium plagiosum (assembly GCF_004010195.1). Lineage (NCBI taxonomy): Eukaryota > Metazoa > Chordata > Chondrichthyes > Orectolobiformes > Hemiscylliidae > Chiloscyllium > Chiloscyllium plagiosum. The sequence goes on along the minus strand of NC_057721.1, from coordinate 70,152,321 downwards.
CTAATCTAGACTCTGGTTTCCAGCATCTGCAGTCATTGTTTTTACCCAAATAAGAATACACTTGAACTCATCCTGACCAGCCTACGTATTGCATCTGTCCATGAAACCAAGTCTCTGCCTTCATATTTAAGATATCCTCCATACATTTTGTGTGGCACTATCATCGTGCTAATCGGGATAGATTTCAAACAGGCTTAGAACCACAAAATTGGACATCACTGAGGTGTTGTTGTACAGCAGAAGCAGTAGAATTACATTCAACAGCAATCTGTAAACTTATTGGCTGCCATATAGCCCACTCTACCATTAGTGTGAATCAGGGTTGATCTTCCAGATTCAATGAAGAGAGTAGGAGAGATCAGGAACAGACATAGGTAAAAATGAGGTACCAACCTGGTGAAGTTACAACACAGGTCTTCTTGTGTGCTGAACATTGGAAACAGCACACAATGGACACAGTGGAGCAAACCCATAATCCAAGGATTAGATCAAAGCTCTGTCGTCCTGTCACATCTAGTCATGAGCAGTGGTGGACAATTAAACATCCAACAAGGGGACATCATTCCATAATTATCCCCGTCCTAAACTGCTGGGGAGAAAGGCACATCAATGCAAGATTTGATGCTGAAGCATTTGCATCTACCTTCAACCTCAGCTGCCAAGTGAATGATTCACCTTGGCCTCCTCCTGAGGTCCCCTGCCTCACAGCTGCAAGTCTTTAGCCACTACAATTCACTCCATGTGAGATCAAGACCCAGCTAAGACCCAAGCGGCACGGTGGTTCAGTGGTTAGCACTGCTAACAGAGCCCCGGGTTCGATTCCAGCCTCGGGCAACTGTCTGTGTGGAAGTTGCGCATTCTCCCTGTATCTGCGTGGGTTACCTCCAGGTGCTCCAGTTTCCTCCCACAATCCAAAAATGTGCAGGTTAGGCGAATTGGATAGGCTAAATTGCCCATAGTGTTAGGTGCATTTGTCAGGGGTAAATATGGGGAATGGGTCTGGTTGGGTTACTCTTTGAAGGGTCGGTGTGCACTTGTTGGGCTGAAAGGCCTGTTTCCATACTGTAAGGAATCTAATCCAAAGGCAATGAATACTGCTAAGGACTGAATTAGCTGCACCTTGGCCAAGCTGTCCCAGTACATCTACAACACTGGCATTTACCTGACAATGTGGAAAATTGCACAGATTTATCTAACCTGAAAAAGGTAGGGCTAATTGAACCCAGCCAATTCCTGCTGTATCAGTTTGTAAGCAATAATCAGCAAAAGTAATGGAGCAAGTCATCAATAGTGCTATCAAGCTGCATTTACACAGCAATAGGAGAAAGTGAGGACTGAAGATACTGGAGATCAGAGCTTAAAAATGTGTTGCTGGAAAAGTGCAGCAGGTCAGGCCGCATCAAAGGAGCAGGAGAATCGACGTTTCGGGCATAAGCCCTGAAGAAGGGCTTATGCCCGAACGTCGATTCTCCTGCTCCTTTGATGCTGCCTGACCTGCTGCACTTTTCCAGCAACACATCTTTACACAGCAATACCCTGTTCACTGACCACCAATTCTAGTCTCTTTATTTAAGAAAGGATATGCTTATCATAGCATGGTGCAGAGGAGATTCATGACACTGACCCGAGGATGATATGAAGAGAGATTGGTCCAATCGCGCCTGTATTCACCGGAGTTCAAAAGGCTGAGGGATTTTCGCAACCTCTCCCCTCACCTGGGGCATGGCGCCCCTCAGGTTAAATCACCACCAGCGAGTCTCTCTATGAGAGTGGGACTATGGCAACTTCACATTTACAGTCTCAGGATAGAGGGTAGGGCCTTTAGGACTAAAATGAGGAAAACATTCTTCACTCAAAAGGTAGCGAACCTGTGGAATTCTCTACCATAGAAAGCTGGGAAGAGCAAGTTGCTGGGTATATTCAACATTTTTCTTACTTACTAAAGGCATCAAGTGGTGTGGGGAGGAGTTTGAAGATTGCGTTGAGCTCGAGGTTCAGCCATGATCATACTGAATGATAAGCAGGTTCGGAGGGCTTAGTGGCTGACTCCTGATCCTAGTTCTTATGTTTCCATTGAGGCAGCAATTTACCAAGTCTGGCATTAAGAGGGTCCAGCAAAACTGGAGTCAGTGCGCATCAGGGAAAAGTTCTGGTTGGAATCCGACCCATTTGCATAGGAAGATGGCTGTGGTTGTTGGAAGTGATATCTGTGATAGAGGACATTGCCACAAGAGTTCCTCAGGATGGTTCTTAAGCCTAGCCATTTTCAGTTGCTTCATCAATAACCTGTGCTCCATCATAAATTCAGAATTGGGAATATGCGCTGATGATTATGCAATTTTCAGCTGCTTCTCATTCAAATAGTCCACAGCAATACATGATAAGGGAGATAGTGAGGAAAGAGATCAATCTGAGACTGGTACAGTTGAGAACAGAAGTGAGTCAAACAGTCAGGGCAGGCAGGGACAAGGTAGGACTACTACATTAAACTGCATTTATTTCAAGGAGAAAGTGAGGTCTGCAGATGCTGGAGATCAAAGTTGAAACTTTATTGCTGGAACAGCACAGCAGGTCAGGCAGCATCCAGGGAACAGGAGATTCGACGTTTCGGGCACAGGCCCTTCTTCAGGAATGAGCAGAGAGTGTTCAGCAGGAGAACCTTTTATCTTCTCCTGCTGGACTTGGAGGAGGGGAGTTGGAAATGTCTTCTTCTTGACCTCTCCGCCTCCACCCTACTCCGACCTATCACCCTCACCTTGACCTCTTTCCACCTATCACATTTCCAACGCCCCTCCTCCAAGTCCCTCCTCCCTACCTTTTATCTTCTACAGAAACATGGCTCAGGGATGGGCAGAAAGGGAGGCAAGGGAGGAGGGGGAGTGGCATTTTTGATAAGGGATAGAATTACAGTTGTACTTAGGGAGGATATTCCCAGAAATACATCCAGGGAAGTTACTTGGGTGGAACTGAGAAATAATAAAGGGATGATCACCTTATTGGGATTGTATTATACACCCCCCAATAATCAGAGGGGCTATCTGTAAGAACAATAGGGTGGTTATGGTAGGGAATTTTAACTTTCCAAAAATAGACTGGGGCTGCCATTGTGTTAAGGATTTAGATGGAGAGAAATTTGTTAAGTGTGTACAAGACAATTTTCTGATTCAGTATGTGGATGTACCTCCGAGAGAAGGTGCTAACCTTGACCCACTCTTGGGAAATAAGGCAGGGCAGGTAACTGAGATGTCAGTGGGGGAAAAGGATAGGCCAGATCTAAAAGTTGAAGTTGTAAATTGGAGAAAGGACAATTTTGACAGTATTAGGCAAGAACTTTCGAAAGCTGATTGGGAGCAAATGTTCGCAGGTAAAGAGACGGCTGGAAAATGGTAAGCCTTCAGAAATGAGATAACGAGAATCCAGAGAAAGTATATTCTTGTCAGGGTGAATGGAAAGGCTGATAGATATAGGGAATGCCGGATGACTAAAGAAATTGAGGGTTTGGTTCAGAAAAAGAAGGAAGTATATGTAAGGTATAGACAGGATAGATCAAGTGAGTCCTTAGACGAGTATAAAGGAAATAGGAGTATACTTAAGAGGGAAATCATGAGGGCAAAACGGGGACATGAGATATCTTTGGCAAATAGAATTAAGGAGAATCCAAAGAGTTTTTACAAATACGTTAAGGACAAAAGGGTAACTAGGGAGAGAATAGGGCCCTTCAAAGATCAGCAAGGCGGCCTTTGTGTGGAGCCGCAGAAAATGGGGAAGATACTAAATGAGTATTTTGCATCAGTATTTACTGTGGAAAAGAATATGGAAGATATAGACAGTAGGGAAATAGATGGTAACATCTTGCAAAATGTCCATATTACAGAGGAGGAAGTTCTGGATGTCTTGAAACAGGTAAAGGTGGATAAATCCCCAGGATATGATCAGGTGTACCCGAGAACTCTGTGGGAAGCTAGAGAAGTGATTGCTGGGCATCTTGCTGAGATATTTGTATCATCGATAGTAACAGATGAGGTGCTGGAAGACTGGAGGTTGGCTAATGTGGTGCCACTGTTTAAGATGGGTGGTAAGGACAAGCCAGGGAACTATAGACCAGTGATCCTGACATCGGTGGTGGGTAAGTTGTTGGAGACCGTTCAGAAAAGATTTACAAGGATGTTGCCAGGGTTAGAGGATTCGAGCTATAGGGAGAGGCTGAACAGGCTGGGGCTGTTTTCCCTGGAGCGTCGGAGGCTGAGGGGTGACCTTATAGAGGTTTACAAAATTATGAGGGGCATGGATAGGCTAAATAGGCAAAATCTTTTCCCTGGCATCGTGGAGTCCAGAACTAGAGGGCATAGGTTTAGGGTGAGAGGGGAAAGATATAAAATAGACCTAAGCAGCAGCTTTTTCACACAGAGAGTGGTATGTGTATGGAATAAGCTGCCAGAGGAAGTGGTGGAGACTGGTACAATTGCAACATTTAAAAGGCATTTGGATGAGTATATCAATAGATTAGATTACTTACAGTGTGGAAACAGACATAGAGAGAATGTGTAAACTCCATGCAGACAGTTGCCTGAGGCAGGAATTGAACCCAGGTCTCTGGTGCTGTGAGGCAGCAGTGCTAACTACTGTGCCACTGTGCTGCCCCTAGGAAGGATTTGGAGGGATAATGGCCGGGTGCTGGCAGGTGGGACTAGATTGGTTTGGGATATCTGGTCGGCGTGGACGGGTTGGACTGAGAGGTCTGTTTCCATGTTGTACATCTCTATGACTCTATGAGTAGGCTTTTGTCTTAAACAAGATGTTGTCTGTACAATGTTAGCAACACATTATTGATAGACATTGTTACAGACCACGAGGAAGACCAGGATGGTTTTACTCCTAAAGGTCCTAAGTTGTTCTTCCACCAAGTCTAAACATTAAGTGCTTCCCTCTTTGTAGATAATGTACTTTATTAAGTATTAAATCTGTAAGACTTTACGCCGTTATGCACAGCTTCCCAAAGGCAGTTTGGGATGGATAATGCTGTCCTTCTTAGCTGTTTTAAAATGTGCTGTGTACATTCACAGAGGTTTTCAAAATCATGAACTGGCTGGTTAGAGTAGGTTGGGAGAAACTGCTACTTGTAGAAGGAGCACGAAATGAGAGAGTGTAGATTTTAAATGGTCTGTAAAAGGAACAAAAGTGAAGTGAGGAGAAATGTCTTCACTCAGTGAATAATTAGGGTAAGGAATGTGCTGCCTAGAAGTGTAATGGAGGCAGGTTCAATTGAGGTTTTCAAGAAGGCATTGGGTGATTAGATATCTCAAAATAACATGCAAGAGTATGTGGAGAAACCAAGAAAGTAGTATAAGGTAATTCTGGTCATTCACCGTGCTAATACAATAGGCTGAGGGGCATCCTTCTGTGCCGTAACAATTCTGTGATTCCATGTTTGATGTATCTAACTGGCAGTATCATGTGACTATAATTCACTTGAAATGATGTTGTCCTTTTCAATATTTCACACCAGGTATTGTTACCCGGTGTCCTCTTGAATTGAAGCTGAAGAAAGCCAAAGAGGACAATGTGTGGAAGGGCAAACTGACGAATGAATATTTTCAAGTGGACCTGACAGATCCATCAGAAGTAGAGAAAGAAATCCAGAAAGGTACTGTAAAACTGAACTAATTTTGCTTCTACCATGTGGAAGGAAGGCTTTAGCTTCCTTTCACATTTCATGTTTTATATTTAAAAATAACTAATGATATTTTGAGGTTAAGGAGGCAAATGCTTTATTATCAGAGGGGAAAAAAATCAAGGACAAAAGATTTTGAAAAGGTGTAGCAGATCAGGAAACATCTGTGAAGAGATCTCAGCGTTTATTTGTCAGATGGATGAATTTCATCAGAATTGAGGAAAGATAAAACTGTTTTGAGTTTCAAGCCAATGGAAAAGCCAAGGGAACTTGAAGTACAAAGGCAAATGTCTGTGACAGGGTGAAGGCTGGGCGAGGTTAAACAACAAAAGATTTCATAATGCAAAAGCCAAAGAGAGTGCTAATGGATAAAGTGAAAGGCTGTGTTGAAATGAGGTGTGAATTGCTGCATTAAAAATATCTGAAAGGAACATAACAACAGGTTAAAGAAAGAAATATTTGGTGAGCCTTTGGTGCGGATTGAAACAGTGGCTTGGTGACCAGGGACTCAGATTCAAATCCACCCTCGGGCGACTGACTGTGTGGAGTTTGCACATTCTCCCCCGTGTCTGCATGGGTTTCCTCCGGATACTCTGGTTTCCTCCCACAGTCCAAAGATGTGCAGGTTAGGTCGATTGGCCATGGGAAATACAGGGATAGGGGAGGAGTGGCTCTGGGTTGGAGGGTTGGTGTAGATTCGATGTGCTGAATGGCCTGCTTCCTCACCGTAAGGATTCTATGATTGGTTGTATACACTGGGAAATATCTGATTTTATCTTCTGGTTGTGCTCAGTTAGTATCTCCTAGTCAAGTGGCATTCAGATTTCCGAACTGACTTCAGAGTTCCTGGTTAAGGAGACTTGAAAGCATTCAGAGCTGTCAAGCCTCACTGCTGGACACTACTCATTAAGGCCCCAGACTAAAATAGAAGCAAATTATTGTGGATGCTGGAATCTGAAACCAAAAGAGAAAATGCTGGAAAATCTCAGCAGGTCTGGCAACATCTGTAAGGAGATATGCTGCCAGACCTGCTGAGATTTTCCAGCATTTTCTCTCCCACTCGGGACTGTTGTGGTCTCCCTGAATTTTGCCAGCAGCAGTGTTAACCTCACTGCATAAGGAGACCACGCACTCTCTCAATAGAAGCAGCCATCTTACAGAAAGCTCGAGACTCCATGCACCAATTGTGAGTTTATTTGGGGGGGGAGGTTTGGAATAAGAAAGGTTGCAACCTCATTGTAAGTAATTAATGCAGCAGGAGCTTCCCATCGGTGCTGAGGGACCTATCAAGTTCCGTCCTGATCATTTTCGTAAGATCGACATCTCAGAGTGGCTCTGTTTTGAGGTGGCTGCATTGACCCTAAGCTGCCTCACCACCCCTAGATAGCTGCCGAGTCTCTGGGACTGCTGTTCCTGGCTCCATGCTCTCTCAGTGTAGAATGGATACACCAGAGGTAGCAGCACAGTGGTATGCAGTCAGGAGGGAACTGTCTTGGGAGGCGTCCAAATTGACACTGAAGCCCAAGAAACCTGATGGCATCAGGTCAACATGGGTAAGGAAACCTCCTGCTGATTACATCCAGTTCAGCTGATGAATCAGTCCTCTTCCATATTAGATTCCATTTGGAAGAAGGGCACAGTGTTTATACTGGCTGGGGGATTTTAGTGCCCATCACCAAGGCTTACTCAGTAGCACCAGAAGTAGATTTGAAATTCTAACTTTGTTTCTCTTTGCGCAGATGGTGCTCAACTTTCTCTAGCACTTTCTGATTTTATTCCCAGTGGCAGAACTGGCCAAGTCCTGAAGTGGTGGCACGGTGGCTCAATGGGTTAGCACTGCTGCCTCACGGCACTGGGGTTCGATTTGCATCCTCAGGCGACCGCCTGTCTGTGAGGAGTTTGCACATTCTCCCTGTGTCTGGGTGGGTTTTCTCCAGGTGCTCCAGTTTCCTCCCACAGTTCAAAGATGTGCAGGTCAGGTGGATTGGGAGAAAGTGAGGACTGCGGATGCTGGAGATCAGAGTCAAAACGTCTGGCGCTGGAAAAGCACAGCTGGTCAGGCAGCATCTGAGGAGCAGGAGAGTTGACGTTTCGAGCATGAGCACTACATTAGGAATGTGGATTGGCCATTTTAAATTGCCTGTAGTGTCCTGGGATGTGCAGGCTTAGTGGGTTAGCCATGGGAAATGAAAGGTTACAGAGATAGGGTGATGGGAGGGGGAGGTAAATGGG
>NC_057721.1:70138571-70144183 GCF_004010195.1 Chiloscyllium plagiosum | reverse complement strand
CAGGGTGGGGGAGGATGGGATCAGGGTGGAGGGGTGCGGATGGGTCAGGGTGGGGGCTGATGGGGTCAGGTGGGGGAGGATGGGGTCAGGGTGAGGAGGGATGGGTCAATGTGGGGAGGGATGGGTCAGGGTGGGCAAGGGAATGGCCAATCCATGTGGTAGGGGTTCTGTTTCAAGTTTTTGTGAAGATCTATAGCATGGGAGTTAGTTGGATTCCTTGTTGGTCCATTCGCCGAGTTGGTAGGTTTTAATGACAGCCATTTTGTCCCCTTTTTAGGTGATACCATCAGTGCTATGTTACCTCTTGTGAAGCGCTGCTGTACTGTTCCACTTTGAATTGATGTGGTTCTGTTTGAGCTGTTTCCAATTGGTACCGGTTCTGGTTTTTCCATTGCAGTGGTTTGTATATTGGATCCAGGTCAATGTGTTTGTTGATGAAATCCGAGGATGAGTACCATGATTCCAGGAATTCCTTTGCTGTTCTTTATTTGGCTTGTCCTAGTATCGTTGTGTTGTCCCAGTCAGACTCATGGTTCTTGTTGCCTGTATGTACATATACCAGGAGAGCCAGTAGTCGCTAGTTGGTGTTCATGGATGGGGGTCACTAGCTGTCTGCCTGTTTGTCCTACGTAGCACTTAGTGCAGTCGCTGCATGAGAATTTGTAAATTACACTTGTCCTGCTTATAGTGTGTATTGGGTCCTTTATTCTGGTGAGCCGCTCTCTTGAGTGTGGCTGTTGGTTTGTGTGCTGTCAAGGTCTGTGGTGGTCAGAGCAGTCTAGTTGTCAGTTCTGACACATTTTTCATGTATGGGAGAGTAGCCATTAGGTTGGGGCATGTCTTGTCTTCTTGGTGTTGCTTGTCTGCCAGGAATCTCCTGACGAAGCCGTGGGGGCTATTCGTTTTTGGCAAAGACTTTGTAAAGGTGTTCTTCTTCCTCTCTTAGTTCCGGGGTGCTGCAGTGTATTGTTGCTCTTTTGAACAGGGTCCTAATGCAGCTGCTCTTGTGGGTGTTTGGGTGGTTGCTGTTCTAGTTTAGGATCTGATCGGTGTGTGTGGTCTTTCTGTGCACTTTTGTTGTGAACAAAATACGAAGAAAATTTACAGCCCAGGAACAGGCCCTTCGGCCCTCCAAGCCTGAGCTGATCCAAGTGTACTGTCTAAACCTGTCGGTCAATTCCTAAGAATTTGTATCCCTCTGTTCCCCACCTGCTCATGCATCTGTCCAGATGCATCTTAAATGAATCTACCGTGCCTGCCTCTACCACCTCTGCTGGCAATGCGTTCCAAGCGCCCACCACCTCTGTGTGAAGTACTTGCCTCGTGTACCCCCCTTAAACTTTCCACCTCTCACCTTGAAAGCATGACCTCTCGTTACTGAATCCTTCACCCTGGGAAAAAGCTTGTCTCTATCTACCCTGTCTATATCCTTCATGATTTTGTAAACCTCAATCAGGTCCCCCCTCAATCTCCTTTTTTCTAGTGAAAATAAATCTAACCAACTCAACCTCTCTTCATAGCTAGCACCTTCCATACCAGGCAACATCCTCGTAAACCTTCTCCCGAACCCTCTCCAAAGTGTCCACATCCTTTTGGCAATGTGGTGACCAGAACTGTACACAGTATTCTAAATGCGGCCGAACCAATGTCTTGTACAATTTTAACATGACTTGCCAGCTCTTATACTCAATACCCCGTTCAATGAAGGCAAGCATACTATATGCCTTCTTGATCACTCTATTCACCTGTTCAGCAACCTTCAGGGTACAATGGACCTGCACTTCCAGATCTCTCTGCTCATCAACTTTTCCCAAGGCTCTTCCATTTACTGTATAATTTGCTCTAGAATTAGTCTTGCCTAAATGCATCACCTCACATTTGTCTGGATTGAAAGCCATCTGCCACTTTTCCATCCAAATCTCCAGTCTATCTATATCCTCCTGTATTCTCTGACAGTCCCTTATCCTTTCTGCTACTCCACCAATCTTTGTGCCATCTGCAAACTTGCTGATCATATCAACAGTGCCCTCTTCTAGATCATTTATGTATATTACAAACAACAGTGGCCCCAATACTGACCCCTGTGGAACACCACTGGTCACCATTCTCCATTTTGAGAAACTCCCTTCAACTACTACTCTCTGCCTCCTGTTGCTCAACCAGTTCTTTATCCACCTAGCTGGAACACCCTGCACACCATGTGACTTCACTTTCTCCATTAGTCTACCATGGGGAACCTTATCAAACGCCTTACTAAAGTCCATGTATATGACATCAACAGCCCTTCCTTCATCTCACAACTTGGTCACTTCCTCGAAGAACTCTATTAAGATGGTAAGGCATGATCTCCCCCATACAAAACCATGTTGCCTATCACTGAGAAGCTCATTCTTTTCTAAATATAAATAGATCCTATCTCTTAGTACCCTCTCCAGCAAATTCCCCACCACTGACATCAGACTCACTGGTCTGTTACCCGGAATATCCCTACTACCCTTCTTGTACAGGGGGACAACATAAGCTACCCTCCAGTCCTCCGGCACCTCACCTGTATTTAAAGATGCCACAAAGATATCTGTTAGGGCCCCAGCTGTTTCCTCTCTCACTTCCTTCAACAACCTGGGATAGATCCCATCCGGTCCTGGGGATTTCTCCACCTTAATAACCTCTAGCCTACCCAACACATCTTCCCTCCTTATGCCAACGTGATCCAGACTAATCAAACTTCTATCTCTAATCTCAACATTCATCATGTTCCTCTCCTCAGTGAACACTGATGCAAAGTAATCATTCAGAATCTCACCCATTCTCTCAGGTTCGGCACACAGCCTTCCTTCATTATCTTTTAGTGGACCAATCCTTTCTCTAGTTGTGCATTTACCATTCTGTGTCCTTGTAACCATTACATTCTGAAATGGAAGTTGGTTTTTGTTCTCCTGCTCTCCAGTAAATTTTGATCTCGGTAAAAATGCTGTTGATCTTCTGGAGTGTGTCCTCGATTTCAGCTCCTTTGATTATCACCAAAGTGTCACCCACGTACCTGATCCATAGCTTGGGTTGGATCTGTGGGAAGGCTGTCTGTTCAAGTATTTGCATTACAGCTTCAGCTATAAGCTATAAGCTATAAGCCCTGATATGGGTGGGCCCATAAGTGTCTCATTGATCTGTTCATATTCCTGGTAGCTGAGGATGAAGTGTGTTGTCAGGCATAGATCAAGTAGTTTCAATGTGCTATCATTGTTGATGGATTCGTAGTCTGTTTGTCTGTTCTGGTTGTCCAGGAGTTTTGCTATAGTTTCTTTGGCTAAAGTTATGTCAGTTGAAGTAAAACATACCATAACTTTGAATGAGACCATTACTTCATCGTTGTTGATATCCATGGCCCTGATGTTGTCCAGGTATTCCTGGGATAAGTGTATGGAGTGTGTAGCTCCGTTAGTAAAGTGTTGAAGCCTTTGATGTAGCCTCTTAGCTAGCCTGTGCGTAGACGTTCCCGGTAGGAACACGATGGGTCTGAGGGATGTACCTTTTGGAGTCCGTAGAATCGTGGGGTATTTGTACCTTCTGCTTTCATTCTTTGTAAGGGTTGATGTAGGTTCCGTAGTGTGTTAACTCTGTTGGTGAGATGTGTTATGGAGTCTGACTCCCTCTGTTGGTAGCTGTCAGTATCTGCGAGCAGTTTTTCTGCCTTTTGGATGCAGTGTTTTGTCCATTATCACTGTCATTCGGCCTTTGTCAGTCGGTACTATTACTATGTTTTTGTCCTTTCTTTGTTCTTCTAGGGCTTTTCTCTCTTTTATGTTTAAGGTATTCATTGGTCCTGTTCCTGTTAGTGCAGGTGCTTATGGTTTCATTGTTAAGTTTGTTAGTTTGCAGTGTATGTTCTGTGAAAGACGAATGTGTGAGCCTGGGTCTGCAGTAGAGGATTCTACCTGTTACAGATGCATCTGTTCATAACAATATTGGTAAGAGTGATCACCGCACAGTCTTCACACTGAAGGTGTTGTGAGACACTATCATCATGCTGAATGGAAAAGACTTAAAAAGATCTGGCATCAGCAGGTCATCAGCAGGAGCAGAATTGTATTCAATCACAATCTGATAATGCCTTGACATATCAGCCACTCTACCATTACTGTTAAAACAAGGGTTCACCTCCTGTTCAAAGCAGACTGCAGAACCAGGCATATCTAAAATTGAGATGCCAACCTGGTGAAGCAACAACATTAGACTCCCTTTATCTCACTGAACTAAGGAGATATCCAGATCACCATTTGCTCAAATTCTTCCACAGCTTCAGCTTTCCCAAGTTATTTAGCCTCCTCCAATCTTACAACAGCCAGTTCACCCTCTGGGATTTCTGCATTTCTCTAATACTGTACTTCCTCATGAAGGGCTTTTGCCTGAAACATTCATGCCAATACTGGAAGGAGCAGTCAATAAACAGAGCTAAGCATTTCCATAATAATGGATCAGATCAAAGCTCTGCAGTCTTTTATATCCAGGCACAAAAGGTGGTGGAAAATTAAAGAACTAAATATTCTTGGGGTGCCTGCTATCTACATGGTACCGATTGGAGGTTGAGACTAGAATTTCTACCTCTCTGTTTATTTGTGCAGTGATGGGGGTGAAGTGCCTTTTTGAACACCCGAGGACAATTTATCTCATTTCAAAGCATTTTATGACACAATTGAGATTAATTAGACTCAACTGCAATAAAAACTAGTCCATCATCCTTCTCATACTGTCCCCTTCCCAAAGAAAAATGAAGTTTGCAAGCCACATTTTCAAGATTTATGTTCCTCTGTCACTGGTTGAACCTTACCAGGGAAGGTGACCTCCTGCTGTGTTAAATGTTTACAATTCTCTGACTCTGTTTTCACATCTCTCCAGCCCAGAACATCATGGCAGGTGAAGGATTGGGAATCAGTCAAGAGTTAATCAGTCTGCAGATTGAATCTAGCAACGTTCCTGACCTGACGCTGATAGATCTACCAGGAATTGCCAGAGTAGCCATCGGGAACCAACCAGCAGATATTGGTGATCAGGTACAGAGCCAGACTTGTGGAAATATGAAGCATCCATTTTAATACTCAACACATTCATCTTCTCAGTGGGCTGGAGAATATCTATCGATGAGGAGAAAGTGAGGTCTGCAGATGCTGGAGATTAGAGCTGAAAATGTGTTGCTGGAAAAGCGCAGCAGGTCAGGCAGCATCCAGGGAACAGGAGAATCGACGTTTCGGGCATAAGCCCTTCTTCAGGAATGAGGAAAGTTTGTCCAGCAGGCTAAGATAAAAGGTAGGGAGGAGGGACCTGGGGGAGGGGCGTCGGAAATGTGATAGGTGGAAAGAGGTCAAGGTGAGGGTGATAGGTCAGACGGGAGTGGGGGCGGAGAGGTCGGGAAGAAGATTGCAGGTTAGGAAGGCGGTGCTGAATTCGATGGATTTGACTGAGACAAGGTGGGGGGAGGGGAAATGAGGAAACTGGTGAAACCCGAGTTCATCCCTTGTGGTTGGAGAGTTCCTAGCCGGAAGATGAGGCGTTCCTCCTCCAACCGTCGTTTTGTTGTGGACTGACGATGGAGGAGTCCAAAGACCTGCATATCCTCA
>NC_057721.1:70131463-70138442 GCF_004010195.1 Chiloscyllium plagiosum | reverse complement strand
AGTCACGGAGGGAGTGGTTTTTACGGAATGCTGATAGGGGAGGGGAGGGAAATATATCCTTGGTGGTGGGGTCCGTTTGGAGGTGGCGGAAATGACGGCGGATGATGCGCTGTACATGGAGGTTGGTGGGGTGGTAGGTGAGGACCAGTGGGGTTCTGTCCTGGTGGCGGTTGGAGGGGCAGGGCTCAAGGGCAGAGGAGCGGGAAGTGGAAGAGATGCGGTTGAGGGCATCGTCGACCACGTCGGGGGGGGAAATTGCGGTCCTTGAAGGAGGAGGCCATTTGGGTTGTACGTTTTTGGAACTGGTCCTCTTTCCACCTATCACATTTCCGACGCCCCTCCCCCAAGTCCTTCCTCCCTACCTTTTATCTTAGCCTGCTGGACAAACTTTCCTCATTCCTGAAGAAGGGCTTATGCCCAAAACGTCGATTCTCCTGTTCCCTGGATGCTGCCTGACCTGCTGCGCTTCTCCAGCAACACATTTTCAGCGAATATCTATCGATGTCTGCTGTTTCGAACAGATTGAACCTATTCCAGTGATCTGTGTCATATCTCCAAAACTCATTCAACTTGAGCTAATCCAACAGTGGGCGGCACGGTGGCACAGTGGTTAGCACTGCTGCCTCACAGCACCAGAGACCCGGGTTCAATTCCCGACTCAGGCGACTGACTGTGTGGAGTTTGCACGTTCTCCCCGTGTCTGCGTGGGTTTCCTCCAGGTGCTCCGGTTTCCTCCCACAGTCCAAAAGATGTGCAGATCAGGTGAATTGGCCATGCTAAATTGCCTGTAGTGTTAGGTAAAAAGGGGTACATGAAGGGTGGGTTGCGCTTCGGTGGGTCGGTGTGGACTTGTTGGGCCGAAGGGCCTGTTTCCACACTGTAAGTAATCTAATGTAATCTAATCTAAAAAAATTTCTGCTTTCAAGTTTCATTCACCTATTCCCTTTATCTCATTGAACTATGGTGATATCCAGATCACCGTTTGCTCAAATTCTTCCCAAGTTATTTAGCCTCCTCCAATCTTACAACAGCCAGTTCACCCTCTTGGATTTCTGCATTTCTCTAATACTGTACTTCCTCATGAAGGGCTTTTGCCTGAAATGTTGATTTTCCTGCTCCTCAGATGCTGCCTGACCTGCTGTACTTTTCCAGCACCACACTAATCTTGACTCCAGCATCTGCAGTCCTCACTTTCACCTCACTATATTCACTGATTTGCTTGGCTTACTCTTGGTGACTTAATGCCACCTCCTGGACTCCTAAATTATGATCTACATTCCTAAACTTTTCGGTGTTCCCAAATCTCCACCCTCCTTTAGAATATTCCCAAAAACCTATTTATTTTTGATCAATCTTTTGATCAATCATATCTGCAAATGTGCCTTTACCAGTCAATATATGTCTAATTATGTTTCTGTGAGAAACTTGGAATGTTTCAGATCACAGTGTGTCATTTAACACAGAGCACAGTTTTTTTCCTGTGTTCTTCATCATTCACTTGTTTGACAAATTGTTGAGGTTGTAGATAATTATAGTTGGGCAGTGACAAACAGTCCATTGTCAGTACAGAACTTGCACAGTGCTGAAAAATGTTGAGAGTGTGTGGCTGGAAAAGCACAGCAGGTCAGGCAGCATCCGAGGAACAGGAGAATCAAGGTTTTGGGTGTAAGCCCTTATTCAGTAATGAGGGAAAAACTCATTCCTGATGAAGGGCTTATACCCAAAACATCAATTCTCCTGCTCCTCGGATGCTGCCTGACCTGCTGTGCTTTTCCAGCACAACACTCTCAACTCTGACCACCAGCATCTCCGGTCCCCACTCTCTCTGATTGCTGAGAAAAGACATATTATCAAAGCTTTTCATCTCACACTCATCAAGACAATTCACAAGAAACATCAACACAAGGGCAAACAAGGATTTATGCTGCAAGAGAGATAACTGCCGATTGATTGGCGAGTAGCCTCTGATTATGTAAGTCATTGCCATGGAGAATGCACCCAGTAGATTTGATTGACAGTTAACTGCTGGGCTTTGTTTAAATTTTAAAAGAGGCAAGCTCTTTCTAACTGGTCAGGAACCTGCCCTGAGATATGAACCAGCAATTTGCTGCAGCAAAAACAGAAATGCTGGAGAACAAAGAACAAGAACAAATAAAATTTACAGCCCAGGAACATGCCCTTCAGCCCTCCAAGCCTGAGCTGATCCAAATCCACTGTCTAAACCTGTCGCCCAATTCCTAAGCATCTGTATCCCTCTGTTCCCCACCTACTCATGCACCTTAAATTAATCTACCGTGCCTGCCTCTACTTCCTCTGCTGGCAATGCGTTCCAGGCACCTACCACCCTCTGTGTGATGTAATTGCCACATGTGTCTCCCTTAAACTTTTCACCTCTCACCTTGAAAGCATGACCTCTCGTTACTGAATCCTTCACTCTGGGACAAAGCTTATCCCTACCCTGTCTATGCCCTTCATGATTTTGTAAACCTCAATCAGTCCCACCTCAATCTCCTTTTTTCTAATGAAAATAAATGTAACCTACTCAACCTGTCTTCATAGCTAGCACCTTCCATACCAAGCAACATCCTTGTAAACCTTCTCTGCACCTTCTCCAAAGCGTCCACATCCTTTTGGTAATGTGGTGACCAGAACTGTACACAGTATTCTAAATGCAGCCGTACCTATGTATTGTACAATTTTAACATGACCTGCCAGCTCTTATATTCAATACCCCGTCCTATGAAGGCAAGCATACCATATGCCTCCTTGACCACTCTATGCAGCAACCTTCAGGGTACAATGGACCTGAACTCCCAGATCTCTCTGCTCAATCTACTTTTCCCAAGGCTCTTCCATTTACTGTATAATTCACCTAGAATTAGACTTCCCAAAATGCATCACCTCAAATTTGCTTGGATTGAACTCTATCTGCCACTTCTCCACCCAACTCTCCAGTCTATCTATATTCTTTTGTATTCTTTGAACTCTCCAGTCTATCTATATTCTTTTGTATTCTTTGACGGTCCCTTATGCTTTCTGCTACTCCCATCAATCTTTGTGTCATCTGCAAACTTGGTGATCATACTAAAAGTGCTCTCTTCCAGATCATTTATGTATATTACAAACAACAGTGGCCCCAGCACTGACCCCTGTGAAACACCACTGGTCACCTTTCTCCATATTGTGAAACTCACTTCAACTACTACTCTCTGTCTCCTGTTGCTCAACCAGTTCTTTATCCACCTAGCTAGAACACCCTGCACATCATCTTCACTTACTCCATTAGTTTACCATGGGGAACCTTATCAAATGCCTTGCTAAAATCCATGTATATGACATCTACAGCCCTTCCTTCATCTATCAACTTGGTCACTTCCTCAAAGAACTCTATTATGTTGGTAAGGCATGATCTCCACCGCACAAAACCATGTTGCCTATCTCTGATAAGCCCAATCTTTTCCAAATATAAATAGATTTTTTCCCTCAGTACATTCTCCAGCAACTTTCCCACCACTGACTGGTCTGTAGTTACCCGGAATATCCCTACTACCCTTCTTATATAGGGGGACAACATGAGCAACCTTCCAGTTCTCCGGCACCTCACCTGTTTTTAAGGATGCCACAAAGATATCTGTCAGCGTCCCAGCTATTTCCTTTCTCACCTCCCTCAGCAACCTGGGATAGATCCATCCAGTCCTGGGGATTTGTCCACCTTAATAGCTTCTAGCCTACCCAACACATCTTCCCTACTTATGTCAACGTGATCCAGAGTAATCAAACTCTATCTCTAATCTCAACATTCATCATGTCCCTCTCCTCAGTGAACACTGATGCAAAGTAATCATTCAGAATCTCACCCATTCTCTCAGGTACGACACACAGCCTTCCTTCATTATCCTTTAGTGGACCGATCCTTTCCCTAGTTATCCGCTTGCTTCTTATATAAGAATAAAATGCTTTGGGATTCTCCTTAATTCTGCTCGCTAAAGCTATTTCACGACTCCTTTTAGCCCGCTTGATTCCTCATTTAAGACTTGTCCTACTCTTCTGATATTCCTCCAGGGCCCATTCTGTTCTTAGCTGCCTGGACCTTATGTACGCTTCCCTTTTCCTCTTGGCTAGTCATACAATTTCTCCTGTCATCCACGGTTCACGAATCTTGCCTTTTCTATCCTTTGTCTTCAACAGTTCATGCCTATCCTGCACTATCTTTAACCTATCTTTGAAAGCCTCCCACATATCAAATGTGGACTTGCCTTCAAATAGCTGTGTCCAATCCACATTTCCTAGCTCCTGCCTAATTTTGATATAATTGGCCTTGGCCCAGTTTAGTACTCTTCCCTTAGGACCACTCTCATCTTTGTCTACGAGTATTCTAAAACTTACAGAATTGTGGTCACTGTTCCCAAAGAAATCCCGCACCACAACTTCTACCACCTGGCCTGGCTCATTCCCCAACACCAGATCCAATGTGGCCCCTTCCCTCGTCGGACTATTGACGTTCTGCTCTAGAAAACTCTCGTGGACGCTTGTTACAAATTCTGCCCCATTCAGACCTCTGACACTAAGTGTATCCCAGTCAATGTTGGGAAAATTAAAATCTTCCATCACCACCATCATGTTGCCTCTGCACCTTTCCATAATCTGTTTACCTATTTGTTCTTCTACCTCACGCTCACTGTTGGGAGGCCTGCAATACAGCCCCAACGATGTGACTGCACCCTTCTTATTTCTCAGCTCCCCCCATAATGCCTCACTACTCAAGCCCTCCATAATGTCCTCCTTTAGCACAGCCGTGATATCATCCCTGACCAGCAATGCTACTCCTCCCCCCTTTTATTTCCCTCCCTGTCCTGTCTGAAGCATCTATATCCTGGAACATTTAGTTGCCAATCATGCCCTTCCTTCAACCAAGTCTTTGTGATTGTAATAATGTCACACTCCTAGGCACCAATCCAAGCCCTAAGTTCATCTGTCTTACCTACTATACTCCTTGCATTAAAGTATATGCACTTCAGGCTTGCCAGTTCTTTTGCATTCATCTGCTCACTGCCTACTCTTCCACTTATTAATGCTAACTTCATGATTTCCACCTCACTATCTACTTGTCTTTACTTCTGGTTCCCAGCCCCTGCCACATTAGTTTAAAACCTTCCCAACAGCAGTAGCAAAAACTCCCCTAAGGACATTAGTTCCAGTCTGGTTCAGGTATAGACCGTCCAATTTGTAATAGTCCCACCTTCCCCAGAACCAGTCCCAATGTCCTACAAATTTGAACCCTTCCCTCCTACACCATCCCTCAAGCCACATGTTCATCCTGCCTACTCTTTCATTTCTGTGCTGTCTAGAACGTGGCACTGGTAGTAATCCCAGTTTGAAACTCACCAAGTCTGGCAGCATCTGTCGGAGAAAATAGAGTTAACATTCCGAGTCATCAGAAATCAGCAAATTGCTGTCATCTACTTTGTTCAGTTGAAACAGTCGCAGTGTGTGTACATATTTTTCTTGTCTGCGGTGAATAAGGTCCTGTTTGTTGATATATGTAGCTTCCAAATCACACAAATACCCGACAACACAGTGAGCCCAGATGAGAATCTGAAATTGGTTGTCAGCACAATTCTTTGCAATGTCATGGTGGTCCAGCAAATGTTATCCAATTGCAGAATCACATATAATGTCAGACACTCTGTTACGAGTTTTGTAAACAGGAGCTTGGGAATGTATGGTCAGTGCTTTACTTGTTGCAAACAGCCTGACAAATTTGCTGTTTGGTATGATCCACTAGTTTTTGGGATATTGTACCTGGCATAACACCAGTACTGAAATTTACATGCCAGATTACTCAATTATGGGATAGTCAGAGCATCTTTCTGGTTTCATGATGGCATTCCATTTGTGGTGTACCCCACTTGTATTGGTCCTGTGATGTAATATTGTGAAACAGCTGGCTTCATGTGTTGCTCAGATTTTGGAGATACCTTACCCTTCCAGGGTAATCTGAGGTAGACTTGGCACTTTTCAGGAACTAGAATGATCAACTTAGTGCCTTTCATGAGTTTGTATGATTGATACTGAGAAATGGTCTGACCAGTATAGGCATTATCGCACAGGGTGACTTTAATATGCCTTGTTTCAGCATCAAGTTTGCAGGGTGAGCAAATGGCTTGGGACTTATTTGTGAATTTCCACATAAAGCCAAGCTTACAGTCCATGAAAATGTAACAATCCTAACATGTATACCGACTAGTGAAGTGCAGTAGAACATTGTAGAAAACCTCTTGGCAGATTTCTCAATAAGGAGGTTAAGGAAATCCAGGATAGACCCCACTTGGAGTCCTGTGAGCAGATCTGGGCACCACACCTCAGGATGGATATATTGGCCTTAGAGAGAGTACAATGTAGGTTTACAAGAGTGTTATGTGGAATTCAGGGATTTAGTTATGAGGTGAGATTATACAAATTAGGCATATATTCTTGAGAATTTCGTAGGTTAAGGGGGTGTCTGATCAAAGTCTTCAAGATACTAACAGGAAAAGATAGGGTAGATAAATTATTTCCACTGCTTGGAGATTCTAGACCCATGCTGGAAGACTGGAGGTTGGCAAATGTGGTGCCACTGTTTAAGAAGGGCGGTAAAGACAAGCCAGGGAACTATAGACTGGTGAGCCTGACCTTGGTGGTGGGCAAGTTGTTGGAGGGAATCCTAAGGGTCAGGATGTACATGTATTTGGAAAGGCAAGGACTGATTCGGGATATTCAACATTTGCTTTGTGCGTGGGAAATCATGTCTCACAAACTTGATTGAGTTTTTTGAACAAGTAACAAAGAAGATTGATGAGGGCAGAGCAGTAGATGTGATCTATATGGACTTCAGTAAGGCGTTCGACAAAGTTCCCCATGGGAGACTGACTAGCAAGGTTAGATCTCATGGAATACAGGGAGAACTAGCCATTTGGATACAGAACTGGCTCAAAGGTAG
>NC_057721.1:70093316-70130818 GCF_004010195.1 Chiloscyllium plagiosum | reverse complement strand
TGTATGGAATGAGCTGCCAGAGTATGTGGTGGAGGCTGGTACAATTGCAACATTTAAGAGGCATTTGGAGGGGTATATGAATAGGAAGGGTTTGGAGGGATATGGGCCGTGTGCTGGCAGGTGGGACTAGATTGGATTGGGATATCTGGTCTGTTTCCATGCTGTACACCTCTATGACTCTATGACTCTATGAGCCAGAACATTCAGGAGAGTTGTTTGGAAGCTCTTCTACAAACAGAAGGAGGAAGCCATTTGGAAGTCTCTTCCACAAATGGTAGATGGTGCAGGGTCAATTTTAATTTTAAATCCGAGGTCTAAGCAAAGATATTAAGGAATATCAGCCAAAGGTAGGAATGTGGACTTAGGCCACAGTTCAGTCATAATGTTGTCATTCATCTTGAGATGACTAGAATACAAAAGCAGGGATGTACTTCTGAGGCTTTATAAGATTCTGATCAGACCACATTTAGAATATTGTGAGCAATGTTGAGCCCCATATCTCAAGAATGATGTATTGGACCTGGATCAGGTCCAGAGGAGACACATGAGAATGACCCCAGAAAGAAAGGCTTAACATATGAGGCATGTTTGAGGGTTCTGGGACTGTACCCGATACAGTTTAGAAGGATAAGGAGGGATCTGATTGAAACTTTCAGAAGATTGAACATTCTGGACAGAATGGACGTTAGGAAGATGTTTATGTTGGCAGGAGAGATGAGAACCTGAGGGCACAGCCACAGAGTAAAGGGAAGACTTTTTGGAATGGAGATAAAGAGCAACTTCTTCAGCCAGGAAGTGGTGAATCTGTGGAATTAATTGCTACAGAAGGCTGTGGAGGCCAGGTCATTGAGTATATTTAAAACAGAGATAGATAAGTTCTTAAGTACCAAGGGAATAAAACTTATGCAGACAAAGTGGGAAAATGGGGTTGAAAAATCTATCAGCCATGATTGATTGATGGAGCAGACTTGATGGGCTGAATGGCCCATACCCTATATGTTATGGTCTTATCCCATTGAATGATGCTACAGCCTCGAGGAGCTGAATGGTCTACCAATCTTCCAATGTCCTTCTGAAAGGGAGCTTACTTAACTGCTCCATTTCACTTGAATTTTGAGAACAGTGCAATATTAAAAAGGTCAGAAAATGTGCCTTTTTTTCAGCAATAGTCAATAACAGTTAAGTAAGGAAACACATAAAAATTGTTGTGGTTGGCTTCATTAAGTGATTTTTGCTTCTGAATTATTTTACTACTTCTCATTAACTTTGTTTTGGTTACTTCCTAATTCTAATACATTAATATTTTATTGCAGATTAAGAAACTCATTAAGTCATTTATTAGACGACAAGAAACGATTAACCTGGTGGTTGTGCCATGCAACGTTGACATAGCAACCACAGAAGCTCTGAAAATGGCAAAGGAAGTGGACCCTTCTGGAGAGAGGACTCTGGGTAATTAAAATAAAAAATGTCCGTGTAGCCATGATGATACTGAGACAGTTTTAAATAAAATCCCATTAGTTGCATTATTCACAGGGAAAAGAGGTTTGGGTGGGTTATTCTTCGGAGGGTTGGTATGGACCTGTTGGAAAAAAGAAAAACAAAACAAAGAAAGAAAAAAAAATTAAATAAATCCTGAACACATTTGCTCAATCATCAGATATATTGGAAATAAAAGCTATTGAATTTTTGGGCCTTAAAAGAATGAAAGAATTTGGGGATACTGAGAAAATTGTAGGGTTTTTAAAATTTATTCATGGAATGTAGGCTTCATGGCTAGGCCTGCACCTATTGTACGGCCCCTGTTGCATTTGAAGATGGTCCTTCTTGAACCACAGCAGTCCTTGGGTTGTTGGAACACCCACAGCGGGAGTTCCAGGATTTTAATCCATTGACACTGAAGGAGCAACAAAACATTTCCAAGTCAGGATTCAGAGTGGTTTGGAATGGAGCTTGCAGGTGGTAATTTCTCTGCCACCTTTGTCCTTCTAGATGGGAGTAGTTGTGGGTTTGGAAGGCACTTCTAGGATTCTTATTGAATTAAGAGGTCAGTTATCATCTTTTTGAATGTTGAAAGTACTGAGTCCCACTCTTAGTTGTTATGTTCATGTGAAAATGGGCAGAACCGAGATCAAATTGGATCGTTTCTTGCCAACGAATAAGAATCAGGGCCATCACAGTATGTGAAGAGAAGTAGGTAGGTAGACATATAGGAAGACCAAACGCTTTGTCCTGACACAAACGATTGAAATGCAGCACTTTTATTTTGTGCCACCACATTAATTAAAGTTAAACATCACACAACACCAGGTTATAGTCCAACAGGTTTATTTGGAAGTAGAAGCTTTCGGAGTGCTGCTCCTCCATCAGATAGGATGATCCTGCTCCACAACCACCTGATGAAGGAGCAGTGCTTTGAAAGCTAGTACTTCCATATAAACCTTTTGGACTATAACCTGGTGTTGTGTGATTTTTAACTTTGTCCACCCCAGTCCAACAGCCGCACTTCCTCATCATATTAATTAAAGTTGTACGATGATCATCAATGCTATATGCAGCCCCACAGATCAGTATAGATGATGTGATTTTATGCCTTTGAAAATCACAATTCACCATGAAAATACTTCAGTTTCCTCATGGAACACACTCTGAATCATTATTTTAAGAAAGAAGTCAGTCTGTTTAAAATATGGACACAGTGGCTTCACCCATTAAACTACTTTAGCATGTTAATATCACTAGTACAATTATAATAGTGTAATATTTACAGTTGATAGTTTAATTGCAGAGATCGTGAGATCAGTTCCCATCCTAGCAGATTTTGTCATTGAATTCACTAAATTTCAAATGTTTTGTATCTATATTTTAAAAAAATAAAGTTTGAAAATTTACCCAGGATATTAGACACTCTAATGTAGAACTCTGCAGGAGGTGTAGGATTTTTGTTTGATTTGTTTGAATGGATGGACAATCCTCTTGGGCCCACTGACATCAGCACTGAAAGCTTGTGTACTTGCTCCTGGCCAAGGAACCCCAGAGACAAATGCAAACAGCACACACTCGTTGGTGTATAGCTGAACACAACTGGGTCATGTTGCAAATGGATCTGAAAGAGTTAATATTGAGGAGTGCAATAAGCACCACCCACTTTGTAGACCACCTCAAAGTCTGTGCAAACAATGTCACTCACAGAGTCAAAGAGCTGTAGAGCACAGCAACAGACCATTTGTTCCAGCTCACCCTTGCCGACCAGATATTCTAAATTAATCTAGTCCCATTTGCCAGCATTTGGCCCATAGCCTCTAAACCCTTCCTATTCATATACTCATCCAGATGCCTTGTAAATGTTGTAACTGTACCAGCCTCCACCACTTCCTCTGGCAGATCATTTCATACATGTAATACCCTCTGTGTGAAAAAAGTTGCCCCTTAGGTTCCTTTTAAATCTTTCCCCTCTCACCTTAAACCTATGCCCTTTGGCTTTAGACTCCCCTACCCTGGGAAAAAGACTTTGGCTATTCACCATATGCCCCTCATGATTTTATAAACTTTTATAAACTTTTATAAGCTTCTTTAACACCCCCCCCCCCCCCCTCTGATGCTACAGGGAAAATAGCCCTAAGCTATTTAGCCTCTCCCAATAGTTCACACCTTCTAACCCTGGCAGCATCCTTGTAAATCTTTTCTAAACCCTTTCAAGTTTCATAACATCTTTCCTATAGCAGGGAGAACAGAATTAGATTACATTAACTACATTATGGAAACAGGCCCTTTGACCCAACAAGTCCATACCGACCCTCCGAAGAGTAACCCACCCAGACCCATTCCCCACATATACCCCTGACTAATGCACCTAACACTACAGGCAATTTAGCAAGGCCAATTCACCTAACCTGCACATCTTTGGAATGTGGGAGGAAACCGGAGAACTCAGAGGAAATCCACGCAGACACAGGGAGAATGTGCAAACTCTACACAGTCAGTCGCCCAAAGCTGAAATCGAACCCGGGTTCCTGGCGCTGTGAGGCAGTATTCCAAAAGTGGCCTCACCAATGTCCTGTACAGCCACAGCATGATGTCCCGACTCCTGTACATATCGAATCAACTATTAACTAGCTGCTAACATACTCTGAACTATATCTCATTAACTGCAAGAGATTCTTCATGCTAGTCCAGGAAGTGGTTTCCTCTAGTCCAGTATGACTGAGCATGGGCTGCACTTAAAGAGGAAGGCAGCATCAACTTTCATAATGAACAGCAGCTCACACAGTCCAAAAAGCTGTCATGACCCTACAACAGATGGGACAAGAGAGGAATTCACACTTGAACAATAATAACTAATGCAACAGCAAAGTGACATTGTTTTCTCATCAATTCTCAACACACAATTGTTGGGATTGCAGGTATTCTAACCAAACCTGACCTGGTTGACAAGGGAACAGAAAGCAACGTGGTGGATATTGTACAGAACCTTGTTGTGGAGCTGAAGAAGGGTTACATGATTGTCAAGTGCCGTGGACAACAAGACATTAATGACCAACTGTCATTGAGTGAAGCAATAGAGAAAGAGAGGAGGTTTTTTGAAGACCATGAGGACTACAGGTAAAACCAAAAACAATAAAGAACTTCTGTCATGTCAAGATCTTGAATTAAATCTATCTATATTCTCTCCAGCACCACGTCCCTTTAACATCTCAACCCTGTGCTCTCTGGTGAACACATACTCCCACTCTAATAACGTTTTGATTTTAAAATATTTGTCCTTCTATTCAAATGCTTCCATCGCTTGAGGATCTGAGGTCTGGAATTGTCTCTGTAAACCTCGCTCCCTGTCTCTTTTCTCTTTAATAAGATTCCTTAAAATGTAAGTTTTGACCAAGATTTTCATCACCAGCCCTAATATTTCACAATATAGTCAATGTCAAAATTGAGATACTTTCTGCGATGCTTCTTGGAATATATTACTACATTAAACATTCTCTATACATTTAAGTTGATGTTCTTCTAATTCAGAATATGTCTCTCCTGTATTTTTATTGCCTTACTTGGACTCTTTCTTTGTTCTTCCTTCATTTCCTGCCTTCTTCTCACTATTATATTCTAGCTTCCCTCCAATAAGTAGGAGCTTTATAATGTCCAGGATCGTCACCCAAAATCAATATTGTTTTGCTGTTATGGCTTCCCAATCTTCACTTTGAGAACATCATAAGGTCTTGCACCAGTAGAAGGAAGGCCCATTACCATTTCCACAGGTCAACAATAGATAACTGATGATGATGCCGCTCCTTTACCAAGATTATGCTGTCCTTGGCATTTTTTTCAGGGAGGAGAAAGTGAGGTCTGCAGATGCTGGAGATCAGAGCTGAAAATGTGTTGCTGGAAAAGCGCAGCAGGTCAGGCAGCATCCAGGGAACAGGAGAATCGATGTTTCGGGCATAAGCCCTTCTTCATTTTTTTTAGGGAGGTCATGAAAGTGGCGATTCTGAAAAATCGAGGTTTGAAGGGTTTTAGGGGCAATTTGATTATAGCTAACAGATACCGCCTCAGGTAAAAGGCTTTCAAGTTTAAAACAATCCTCGTACAATGAAAAGGGAGTGGCCAGGGCTCCCAGCTGAGCTTTTCTCTGGTTTGGTCTGGTTTGGTTTTAGTTCCCAGTTTTAATCTCCTTGTAACCATGTCCTGTATTGGTTATCTGATCATATTCATTCATCTTGATTTACATCGTCAGTTCGTGACCTTATTCCAAAACAATTTTGCTTCCATGTGTTTGTGTTCCTGGAAATGGCCCACCATATGGCTAATTTGTGCAATTTCTTGCCCATTAGACCTCTTTTGGATGATAATAAGGCCACCATCCCATGCTTGGCTGAAAGGCTCACGACAGAGCTTGTGGCACACATCTTGGTAAGCTTTTGTCACATATTTTATGGTTCAATTTCCAGCGGTTACATCAGTTACTTCCACATGGGATTTTGTACATTGTTGATCACGTTCTTGTGTTTTTTTTAAGAAATCATTGCCCGAATTATCAAAGGACATTGAAGAGAAACTGTCTGCAACAACCAAAGACTTGGAACGATATGGAGAGGGAGTTCCAGACACTGCCCATGAGAAAACAACTTTCTTGATTCAGGTTGGTTTTGCAACTGTTAAATCCTACAAGGATTGAAAAGTATCCAAACTAACAATGAGAAATGGCTAATGTGATTCTAATGGGCATCCCCAAATTAGATCTGAACCCTGACATCAGGGATTCCATCGAACATTAACAAGGCAAAACCTACACCACTTCATATAAGTCCAGTAGCAGAAAAAAATTAAACCAAGGTCAAACACTCCTTAAAACAAGGCTTCCTCAACTTCAATCAATCACAGGAACCAGATATTGCTGCACCAATATACTATACTTCCAGACAGCTGAAGTCCAGTCCATCTGTGGGATTCCTGGTAGAATTGTAGCTTTGATCCCCAAACAGAAAGCTTATTTTAGTTTTAGTGCTTTAATCACAGCTGCTTCACAAAAGGCGTACATCCAAGTTTATTCAAAAGCAGGAATCTGGCCTCCTTGTACAGAGGCTGCTAACTTTGGATAATATCTGGAGATTTTGTCATATGACATTCCTCCAACCTCCAACCTCCAACCTCCAACCTCCCCTTCCCACCGGCCAACTCAACAACGAGACCTACTTCACTAATATTTCTATAATGAATATTCCAATGTGCAAAGAAAGTGGGGAAAACAAACATTTTTCAAAACTTGCTATGTTTCTTGACCCCAAAGCTGCCTTCAAAGTGGGACCTGATGTGAATCATTCTGGACCAATGATAGGAACAGACGCTCCTCATGCTGGTGGTGCCTGCCATTGGTTGACAAATTAACAAGCTTCCTCTGGACTTTGCATACTGAGGAGTTAGTGGTGGAGGCCCCATGCTTGTGAGTCAGAAGAGGATATCTCTCCCCTGACCTGATCCATCACCACTTTCATAAATCCTGCCCCACCAGGTCTTGTGCAATATGGGCACTGCTTAGATAGGGGAATCTGCAATGTGTGAATCTGCATTACTGCATGCAATTCTGCTTGCCCTGTCATAAGAAGGATGTTGTTGACTTGGAAAGTGTACAGAAAAGATTTGCAAGGATGTTACTGAGACTGGAAGGTTTGAGTTATAAGGACAGGTTGGATAGGCTGGGACTTTTATTCCCTAGATCGTATGAGGCTGAGGGGTCACCTTTATAGTGGCTTATAAGATCATGAAGGGCATGGATAAGGTGAATAACCAAGGTCTTTTCCCCAGGGTAGGGGAGTCCAAAAACAGAGGGCATAGATTTGAGGTGAGAGGGGAAAGATTTAAAAGGGACCTGAGGGATAACTTTTTCACACAGGATGTTGCATATATGGAACGAGCTGTCAGAGGAAGTGGTAGAGTTGGTTACAATTGCAACTTTTAAAAGACATTTGGACAGATGCGTGGATACGAGAGGTTTAAAGGGATATGGGCCAATCATTGGAAACAGGACTAGGATACCTGGTCAACATGGATGGTTGGGCTGAAGGGCCTGTTTTCATGCTGTATGACTCTATGTCACTGTTCCATCATACGTTGTCACTCTGCAAACCTGTTTTATTCATCATGCACGTTTAATAACTGTTAGCATTACAAGGTTGTAAAGAAATGTCTCCATGTCCACAGAAGTCAAAGTGGTTCACTATTTCATGTTTCATCAAATTAGATTAGAGATTAGATTATATTACAGTGTGGAAACAGGCCCTTCGGCCCAACAAGTCCACACCGACCCGCCGAAGCGAAACCCACCCATACCCCTACATTTACCCCTTATCTAACACTACGGGCAATTTAGTATGGCCAATTCACCTGACCCTGCACATCTTTGGAGTGTGGGAGGAAACCGGAGCACCCGGAGGAAACCCACGCAGACACGGGGAGAACGTGCAAACTCCACACAGTCGGTCGCCTGAGGCAGGAATTGAACCCGGGTCTCTGGCGCTGTGAGGCAGCAGTGCTAACCACTGTGCCACCGTGCCGCCCACAATTAAACACATCCCCAGTGCAATCACTCTCCACAGTTGCATTAACGCAGAGATATGAGCAACTAGTGATCACCATTGCTCACTGCTTTGTATTTTGTTCACAGAAACTCAATGATTTTGGTCAAAACCTCAGGAGTTTAGCTTCAGGTGAGGAACCTGATGATTGCATCAATGAGGAGAGGTGCTACACAAAAGTGCGGAATGAGTTTGAAAACTGGAAACATCAGCTCGACAGAGTAAAACATCAGTGTGAGTGCTTGGGGTGAACAATTGTGTCGTGACTCCTTTCAGTGCCAAGCAGGGCTTTTGATTGAAAACTGGACAAAAACTGCTGTTAAAACTATCTCCTGGGTTACTGAACTGTAGATTCATGTAGCTTATACACTTTAATCCTCCTTTTAATTTGTAATGATTCATGTTAAAACAAACCAGCATTCAAGCCATGTTTGAACAGATTTAAGGTTCATTTGTTACAAGTTATTGCTGAAGGTTCTGTTCATATGAAAAGATTAAGTTATTAACAAGAAAACACAGGTACAAGATTAAAACATATTACACAAAAAGAATACTTAAAAGAAACAGTCCCAATAATTCTCGATGGTCTAACTCTGGTGTCCATTATTCTAAGTTCCGTCTGACTTGAAGTTGAGAAGTTAACATTTGAAGTAAAGTGTGCTGAGTCCCTTTGAAGTTCTACCTGATGTCTGCTATTTCATCGTAAACTGTGAATTCTTACACCTCCATTGCCTGTTTGGAAACACCTGGTATTTAAAGGGTCTTTACATGTCTCTCTGCAATTCGCTTCAATCTTATAGCTGGATCGTCAGCTGACTGGTAGCAGGCATGCTTTTAGTTTTTTTGCCTAGTTCCAGTCAGTTAATCCTTTTTTTGAACAGTGGTTTTCTTTTCCCGAAAAATACCAAACTGTAATTATACAATTGTGATACTATCATGATGATCAGGTTGGATCAGACTAGACGCAGAGTGAAGAAACTCATTGATGCAGAGGGCTGTGGAGGCCAAGTCACTGAGTGTATTTAAGACAGAGATAGATAGGTTCTTGATTGTTAAGGGGAGAAGGCAGGAAAATGGGATTGAGAAACATATCAACCATGGTTGAGTCTGCTCTACCATTCAATGAGCTGAATGGCCTAACTCTACTCCTATACCTTATGGTCATCTCCATGGTTCTTTGTTTTTTGTTACATTCCTTCACAACTGTCTTTTGTCCAAGTATCTATCAACATCAAAGATTGTTGCTTTGCTCTGCCTCACACATCTATCCCTTAGACACATGTCAAGCTTTCTTGGTTGTCCAAGGATATATTCTCCATTCTGATGATTGTTTGGCCTTTGTGTTTTACATTTCAATTGAAGGAGAACAGAGGTCTGTGTTTCTCTTTTAGAGATCAAACTATAAGCAGTAGGACAATTTGTCCTGCCGTACATCTCACAATGTGTTTTGTGTTTCTGTTTCTTTCTCTGTCTGTTTCATTACCTCATTGCATGTTGTTGGAGGCTTAAAGTCAGAGAGTCATAGAGATGTACAGCATGGAAACAGACCCTTCAGTCCAACTCGTCCACGCTGACCAGATACCCAAACTAGACCCACCTGCCAGCACCCGGCCCATATTACTCCAAATCCTTCCTATTCATATACCCATCCAAATGCCTTTTATTGGTTGCAATCATACTTGTCTCCACCACATACTCTGGCAGCTCAGTCCATACACATATTACCCTCTCCGTGAAAACGTTGCCCCTCAGGTCTGTTTTATGTCTTTCCCCACTCACCCTAAACCTATGCCCTCTAGTTCTGGACTCACCCACCCCAGGGAAGAGACTTTGGCTATTTACCCTATCCATGCCCCTCATGATTTTATAAACCTCTATAAGGTCACCCCTCAGCCTCCAACGCTCCATGGAAAACAGCCCTAGCCTAATCAACCTCTCCCTATAGCTCAAATCCTCCAACCCTGGCAACATCCTTGTAAATCTTTTCTGAACCCTTTCAAATTTCACAACATCCTTCCGATAGGAAGCAGACCAGATTTGCAGGCAGTATTCTGAAAGTGCCTTAACCAATGTCCTGTACAGCCACAACATGACCTCCCAACTCCTGTACTCAATACTCTGACCAATAAAGGAAAGCATACCAAACACCTTCTTCACTATCCTATCTACCTGCGACTCCACTTTCAAGGAGCTATGAACCAGAACTCCAAGGTCTCCTTGTTCAGCAATACACCCCAGGACCTTATGATTAAGTATATAAGTCCTGCTAAGATTTGATGTCCTATTCCTAATTCTTGTGGTCCTTTGCAATTTCTACTGGTGTGTCAGGAATGTAACATATGTGGTATGAATGTTCTTTTGGTTTATTTCAGTTTGGAAAATTCTTAAATGCCCGTGAAACACTTTGGGACCATTGGGATACCTTCTGGGGAAGGTGGGACCTGTACATGAAGGACGTGTTGCACCTGAACTGGAGGGGCTCAATTGACCTGGGTGGGAGATTTGCTCGTGTAGTTCAGAAGGGTTTAACCTAGTTTGGCAGGGGGTGTGGGAATCAGAGCCACATATCTGAGAGGGGGGCAGTGACAGGATGTAGTGAATCTGTCGGGAAGGTTTCTCACACGATGAAACAAAGGGATTAGTTAAAGTGTGTCTGCTTTAACGCAAGGAGTGTCAGAAATAAGAGTGACGAACTTAGAGCAAGGACCAGTGCTTGGAACTATGATGTTGTGGCCATAACGGAGACGTGGATTTCACAGGGGCAGGAATGGTTGCTTGTTGTTCCTGGGCTTAGAACATTTAAAAAGAACAGGAGGGTGGAAAAAGAGGAGGGGGTGTAGCATTACTAATCAGGGAGTGCAGCACAGCTACAGAAATGAAGGTTGTTGAGGAAGGTTTGAACTGACTCAGTATGGGTGGAAGGTAGGAACAGCAAGGGAGCAGCCACCACATTGGGGGTTTTCTGCAGACCCCCTAATAGCAATAGAGAGATTGAAGAACTCATAGGTGGGCAGATTTTGGAAAAATGCAGATGTAGCAGGGTGGTTGTTATGAGTGATTTCAACTTTCCCAATATCGATTGGAACCTCCTAAGTGCAGATGGTTTGGATGGAGCTGTTTTTGACAGGTGTGTTCAGGAGGGTTTCCTTATTCAGTATGTAGACAGGCCAACAAAGGGAGACGCCATTTTGGATTTGGAGCTCGGCAATGATCAGGGCACATGTCAGATCTCGCGGTTGGAGAACACTTTGATGACAGTGATCACGACTGCCTCACGTTTACCATAGCCTTGGAGAGTGAAAGGAGCAGTTACCGAGGGAAGATATTTAATTAGGGAAAAGGAAATTATGACGCTATCAGACAGGAGTTGGGAATTACAGTCTGGGAGCAATTGTTCCACAGAAAGGGCACAGCAGACAGGTGGAGACTGTTTAAGGAGCAGTTGTTGTGAGTTGTTCCTCTGAGACAGGTAAGAAGGGGTAAGATTAAGGAACCTTGGATGACGAGAACAGAGGTGTTTCTCGTCAAAAGGAAGAAGGCAGCTTATGTAAGGTGGAGGAAGCAAGGATCTAGCACAGCTTTAGAGGATTACAGGCTTGCTAGAAAGGAGCTCAGAAATGGACTGAGCAGAGCCAGGAGGGTGCATGAAAAAGGCTTGGCAAGAAGGATTAGGGAGAACCCAAAGGCATTTTACTTAAACGTGAGCAATAAGAGAATGATCAGCGAGAAGGTAGGGCCAATCAGGAATAGCAGAGGGAACTTGTGCGTGGAGTCTGAGCAGAAAGGGGAAGCCCTAAATGAGTTTTTTGCTTCGGTTTTCACAAAGGAAAAGGAATTTGTTGTGAATGAGAACTTTGAGGAGCTGGGATACAGGCTTGAACAGATCAAGATTGATGAAGTTGATGTGCTGGAAATTTTGGCAAACATTAAGATTGCTAAGTCCACAGGGCCAGACCAGATGTATTCTAGGCTGCTCCGGGAAGTGAAAATGAAGGTTGCTAAGCCATTGACAAAGATCTTTGCCTCCTCACTCTCCACAGGAGTCCTACAGCAGGATTGGAAGGAGGCAAATGTTGTTCCTCTTTTCAAAAAGGGTAATAGGGAAATCCTGGCAATTGCAGACCAGTCAGTCTGGTCAGTCTGTGGTCAGCAAGATTTTGGAAAGAATTCTGAGGGATAGGATTTATGACTATTTGGCAAAGCATAGTGTGATTAAAGGCAGTCTGCATGGCTTTATGAGGGTCAGGTCGTGCCTCACAAATCATATTGAGTTTTTTGAGGAGGTGACGAGATAGGTCGACGAAAGTTGAGCAGTGGATGTGGCATATGTGAACTTCAGCAAGACATTTGATAAGGTTCCCCATGGAATGCTCATTCATAAAGTCAGGAAGTATGGGATGCAGGGAGATTTGGCTGTCTATATTCAGGATTGGTTGGCTGACAGAAGACAGAGTTGTTGTAGATGGAAAGTATTCTGTCTGGAGGTCAGTGTTGAGTGGGGTCCCGCAGGGCTCTGTTCTTAGGCCTCTGCTCTTTATAGTTATTATAAATGACTTGGATGAGGAGGTTGAGGGGTGGGTTAGTAAATTTGCCGATGACACAAAGATTGGAGATGCTGTCGATAGTATCAAGGACTATTTCAGGCTGCAGCATGACATAGACATGATGCATAGCTGGGCTGAGAAATGGCAAATGGAGTTCAACCTTGATAAATGCGAAGTGATGCATTTTGGAAGTCGAACTCTAATGCTGAATACAGGATTATAGACAGGATTCTTGGCAGTGTGGTGGAACAGAGAGATCTTGGTGTTCAAGTGCATAGATCCCTCAAAGTTGCCACTCAACTGGATAGGGTTGTTAAGAAAGCATATGGTATTTTGGCTTTGAATTAACAGGGGGATCGAGTTTAAGAGCCACGAGGTTTTGCTACACATCTAAAAGTCCCTGGTGAGACCACACTTGGAATATTGTGTCCAGTTCTGGTCACCCTACTATAGGAAAGATACAGAGGCTTTAGAGAGGTGCAAAGAAGGTTTACCAGGATGCTGCCTGGGCTGGAGGGCTTGTCTTATGAAGAGAGGTTGACTAAGCTCAGACTTTTCTCTCTAGAGAGAAGGAGGAAGAGAGGAGACCTGATCGAGGTATCAAGGTAATGAGAGGCATGGATAGAGTCAATAGCCAAAGACTTTTCCCCAGGGCAGGATTGACTGGCACAAGGGGGTCATAGATTTAAGATATTTGGAGAAAGGTATAGAGGAGACGTCAGAGGAATTGTGAATGCATGGAATGCGTTGCCAGCTGTGGTAATGGAAGCTGAGTCATTAGGGATATTTAAGCAACTGCTGGTCATGCACATGGAGGGCAGTGAGCTGAGGGGTGCATAGGTTATGTTATTTTATTTTACATTAGGATTAAACCTCGGCACAACATCATGGGCCAAAGGGCCTGTTCTGGTTCTATGTCTATTTCTATGTCTAAAGTCATAAAATCCCCTCTAGGATAAGAATGTCTTTCTTTCTGATTGATGATCTGTGATGTGACCACAATTATTAGTCTCTTGCCTATGTCCAGAGCAAAGTATATTGCTGCTAGAGTATCACACAGTGAAGTATTAAATGTCTATTAAAAATGTGGCAATTTCCAATTTATTTATTTTCAATAACAGTCTATGAGATGATGTGTGATAAGGTGATGGAATATGAGAAGGCCTACCGTGGACGGGAGTTGCCTGGGTTCATCAATTACAAAACGTTTGAGTCAATAGTGAAGCAGCAGATTGTTAAACTGCAACAACCTGCCATTCAGACATTAAAGAACGTTACCGGTGAGTCAACTGAAACATTACTCATCAAAGAATGAAATCCAAATCATTCTTCGCTTGAATCTTTCGACTTCACCAGAATGACTTATTCCCTTTTCTCTTTATTATCCTATTCTTACCTTAAATTTATCTTATGTCCTTAAGGTCCTTCTTCACTCCAGTCACTAATCAAAGGGTGTAAACTGCTCATATGCTCCCTGGCCTTGATTAATTGTTCCACTAATTTGGCCATAAGGGAAGAGAGATATCATTCTGGTGAATCTCTTTCCTTGAGTAATCTCATAATTTCCTCAGAGTTTTTTTCAGTCCTTGCGTAAAGGGACTTTCAGTTTTCTATGACATCACTATCGATGTTGCAATGTCAGCAGGAATATATGTTGAAGCAATATTGGGTCATGTATGACACAGGTTAAAGGTACTATTTGCCATTGAGAAGGCTGATACCCTGGGAAGACTAGTATCGGCGAGCACTCTGTTTGAGCCATGAGGGCTGAGAATCTGACTTAGTTTGATTCTGTTTTATGATCGCCGTAAGGGTGAGTATAAACCCTTTATTTCCTCTTAGACCAGATGACACTCAAATTTCTTTCTTTCATTATTTATTCATGTATGCTTGGGAATTGTACATCTCCAAAAATGGCGGACAACTCAAATCTCTATCACAAGAACAAAGGTTTTGATACCAGTTTTATAGATAACAACCTTCCAATTTACTATTTTGGCAAATAATTTCTAATAAAAATGTTATACTTCACTTACTCATATCTTGACCCAAATTAGTACAAATGACTCTATTATCCAATTGAGTGCAAAATAACATACATGGCTACATTATCCAATCAGTTACACCATTACACATCCACAGCTCTCACTGTTAAAACATACTTGTTGTTAGAGGAAACCTAGGCTGCTTATCAGTCCTTCCTATTGCCTGTATTGTTTATTTTCCCTTTCGACCTCAGATGAGATTGTTGCATTTATGTTGAAATGTCAC
Organism: Chiloscyllium plagiosum; assembly: GCF_004010195.1. Taxonomy (NCBI): domain Eukaryota; kingdom Metazoa; phylum Chordata; class Chondrichthyes; order Orectolobiformes; family Hemiscylliidae; genus Chiloscyllium; species Chiloscyllium plagiosum. The sequence goes on along the minus strand of NC_057721.1, from coordinate 70,115,937 downwards.
TGAGGACATTTGCTTCCTTAGACAAGAAAGTTACAGTTCTCCACTGTTTTGAATAAATAAATAAAACTTACCATACAACATTAGAAAAATAAAACAACCAAGTTTACAAGTCCACACTTTTAATGACCTAGCATTCAAATTCCCTCACAAGCCATTCCATCATCGACTGGGCGTTCACTCGCTTCTCCTGAAATTTCCCTCCATTAGAATCCTGAGGCTGTACAGATAAGCTTCCATTTCTTTTGAAGACGGTTAGCTTCCCTAGGATGGCACTAACTGTTTGTAAACTCCAGTACCTCTCAGCTGCAACAAACAAATACTGCTTGATGGTCATTGAGTATAAGTAAAACAGAGACAGATACAGTCTTGATTGCTGAGGGGGTCAAAGGGTACAGGGAGAAAGCGAGAAAATGGGATTGAAAAACCTATCAGCCATGATTGAATGGTGGAGCAGACTCAATGGGTCAAATGGCCTAATTTCTGCTCCAATGTCTATGGTCTTATGTTTGTGGTCATCCTTCCTTCCACTTTCAGCCATATCTAGCAATGACTTCCAGGCACTACCCCTGCTCTAACTACTTGAACCCAGCCAATAGCAGCACCGGTGATTTCTGAAGTCACTTCTTAAGTTTCTGAAAATCCTGGAAAAGTGCAGCAGGTCTGGCATCATCTGTGGGGGAGAAATCAGAGTTAGCGTTTCCGGTCGAATGACCCTTACTCAAAACTCAACCTCCTCAGAAATTTGACTACCCTGAGGGACCTCTGCAGTGAGACTGAGATGATTGACAATCAATGACTACAACTGTCTTCTTTTGTGAGGTATGAGTGAAACTAGAGGAGATTTTCCCCCTGAGTCCCATTGACTTCAGTTATGCTAGGGCATCTGTGTTTATACCAAGAATGAATGTTGTCCAGATTTTGCAGTATTTTGACACATTCTGCTTCTGTACTTGAGGTGACAAGGATGAAAGCTGAGAGAACATCACTTTTCTTGACCTTTGGTCGAGGGTAGGTCACTGATGATGATCCTCGATGGTCAGTTGTGGACAGTCAGGTTAAGACTGATCTTTCTACCTCATTGTTAATCCTATGCATTCACGTCAATCTTAAGCATTTTTGATTACTGTTATAATTATGTTCCTGACTCTTTCTTTCCCATTTTCACTTATAGAAATTGTCCGCGAGACTTTTACAGATGTCGCTTTCTACAATTTCAAGGGACTCCCTAATCTAATGAGAGCTGCCAAGGTACAGAGTAGATATTAATTCATAGGTTAAAAGTTATTGCTTTTCACCTGCAAAGCTATTTTACAAGACTATAAGAGTACATGTTACCTCATAAAGCATCAGAGAATTTGGGTTGAGGAAGTCAATTGTAGAATTTATTATTTAAAATAAATTGTTTCATATCTTGGTATAGGAAACATACATAATAGTGGCATCTGAATCAGTCAAGTCTTCACATGTTAATATCATCACTATTTTCAGGCATCTATGTTATCGACACATTTTCATCAGTTATCACTTGCAGGAAGAGCATAAGGGAGCTTTTCATGCTGTTGTTGACAATTATGGATGCTTATGGATATGTTGACATTTAGCACCATCTAGAACAGCAAGTCTAATGTTAGCAGGAAGACCATTTGTAGGATGGAATGTTTATTGAAAGATATTTTAATTTTAATTTCCTTAGAGGAGTGGCACAGTGTCTCAGTCGGTAGCACTGCTGTCTCACAATGACCATGGACCCTGGTTTGATTCCACCCTTGGGTGAAAGTGAGGACTGCAGATGCTGGACATCAGAGTCTAGATTAGAGTGGCGCTGGAAAAGCACAGCAGGTCAGGCAGCATCTGAGGAGCAGGAAAATCGATGTTTCGAGCAAAAACCCTTCTCATTCCTGATGAAGGGCTTTTGCCCGAAACATCAATTTGCCTGCTCCTCGGATGCTGCCTGACCTGCTGGGCTTTTCCAACACCACTCTAATCTAGACTTCCATCCTTGGGTGATCATCTGTGGGGAGTTTGCGGATTGTCCCTGTGTCTGCGTAGGTTTCCTCTGGGTGCACCGGTCTCCTCCCATTGTGCAAAGATGTGGATTGGCCATGTTAAGTTGTCAATAGTGACAAGAGATGTGCAGGTTAGGTGGATTAGCCATGGGAAAATGCAGGGTTACAGGGATAGGGTAGGGGGTGGCTATGGGTGGGATGCTCTTTGGAGGATTGGCATGGACGTGATGGTTCAAATAGTCTGCTTCCACACTGTTGGGATTCTATGAGTCACATGGTGTAGTGACTTGAGTTATGCTGAAATACACTAAAGCAGCTGAGCAACTTACAAGGAGTGCATTCATTCAACGAAGTATGTGCTAACTCTTGGATTGAGCTATCCAATGAGTCCCACCTCCCTGCTGTTTCCACAAGGGACTTTTTGAAAATCTGTTTCAAATCTCCATTTGAGATTTACTGTTGAAACTGCCTCCAACACACAAATAACTGTTGCATTCAGATTATGTTACTGAGCAAAACAATTTGTCCTCATGTCAATCTTGATGAGAGATGATTCCATATACTCTCTTCTTCTTTTAATGAATGAATCTTCATGTTATTTCACTGTTAGGATTGAATTTACAGCATACCCCAAGTGAACACTTCCCTGGACTAACATTTGCTGAGGTTTTTTCCCTGTAATGAATTCAATGACATTACAAAGAGGCTTAATCATCCCAGCTCCTGACACTACAAACTACTGAATGCAACCCATGACCCTTTAACCAAGAGTTCGCAATTACAGCCACATCCTCTACACCATGACGCTTTTGAATTTAACCCAGGTCAGCTCAATTAGCAATGCCCTGTTATTAGACATTGGCTTAGTTTAAACAGTTAATGTTGAAACACTTCAACCATCGAGAATGCTGGTTTCTCTTTCAGAACTTGGACCGGAATTCAACATCCATCAAGGCTTCTTCTTCCAATCTATAAATCCATTGGTGGGGCTCCATGAAATTCTGCCAATAGCAACAGGAATAGTTAATTCAGTCCTAAGAGTCTGTACTCCCGTCCAATTAGACTGTGGCTGATTTGTATGTTAACAGCATTTACCATTAAAACGATGCCTTCTTACTTAGGATTTCCTCACTACAACTATTGGTCTCTCCCTCTAAAACAGTTAGTTATCATAATCACCCCAATTACCATTGCTCTATCATTTTCTGCACTCAAAGTTATAAAAGGTTAGTCAATTCATTCTTGCCTCATAATTTAATTACTTCATCCTCAGTACAATTCTGTTGGGCAGACACATTATCCTGACCAATTAGAGACAAAATTGAGATGAATGAACATATCTGGAACGAAGAATCACAGTGTTCATATTTTTATCACTAGATAAGGATTGAAGACCTAAAGAAGCAACAAGAGAGCTTGGCTGAAACACAGCTGCAAATTCAATTCAAAATTGAAAATGTGGTGTATTCCCAAGACAGTATCTATGGTCAGAAGCTCACGAAAGCAAAGTCTAAATCTGAAGAAGGTTCACACAGGGATGACAAACGTTCAAGTACAAAGAACTTTGATTTTATCAATCCGTCTCTGCCTAACAACGGTGCAACAATCCATGAAATGACAACTCATCTGAAAATATACTACACGGTAGGTTCAGATCCCTTCTGAATGGGTTTAAATAGATATTTGTGTAGATTGTAGAAAATTAAAACAGGAAGAATGGAGAGAGAGATTGTGTCCATTTAACTCCTAACAAAATCTCAATTGATTGATATGCGATTAGTAGAAGTAACTGATGTGTTGAAGCTGTTTCATGCAAAGCAGAACAATGTCGACAGCAATTTGCTGAGTGGCCAATGAAATAGATTTTATTAGAAACTGCCTTGGAAGAAGAATATTAGATTGCAAACTACGTAGCAGCACATCACAATCTGTGATGACAGCTTTTCTTTTGTGAAAAGATTCTTCCTTCTCTTACATGTTGAATATCTCAAGAATGTTCCAATACAGTAATTAATAAATCATTGGTAATGTTTGTACATCAAATTTCAGTGTTCTTAATCTCAGCACGATGTTTCTTGGGAATAGTGTAACAATTAAGAACTGAGTTGACATTCTGAAGACCCATGAGTACCGGATGCTTCCAAGATTGGATCAATTGTGGCAAGTCAGTAATAACTGGTTGATGGATACTAGATTTTAGAGGCAAGAGGCTAATCAGTTATTGGAGGAAAGGATGAGGGAAAGTAATGAGTTCAACATCTTTGTAGTCCTGGGTAGTAATGAGAGACAGTCAGAGGCAGTGAAACAAGTCTTGCAATCAACTTGGTGAGGATGCAGAGCGGAGAAGTAATTTAGATAATTCACTAGGACCTTAGAACACAGAGACAGGTACACAAATCTTTGAAGTTTGCATTTCTCACTGGAATGTAGGAGGTTGAGAGTAGGATGACCTTATTGAAGTTTATAAAATAATGAAGGGTATAGATAAGGTGAATGGCAGGTGTCTTTTCCCGAGGGTGGGGGATTTCAAGACTTGGTTGCATATTTTTTAAGTTGAGAGGAGCAAGGTTTATAAAAGACATGAGAGTGGTTCCTGTGTAAAATGAGCTCCCAGAGGAAGTAGTGGATGTGGGTAAAGTTACAATGTTAAAATGACATTCGGAAAAGTCCATGAATAAGAAATGCTTGGAGGGATATGGGCCACGTGCAGGCAGGTGGGACTAGTTTGGAATTATGTTCAGCCTGCACTGGTTGGACTGAAGGGTTTGTTTCAGTGCTGTATGACTCTTTGACGCTAAGGGAAGTCAGGTTAAGCAACACAATCAGCAGAAAGTCTCTCCACTGGTTGAAATCATACCTGACACAAGACCCCAAGGATCTACCCCCCACTTCCATCCAAGCCCCAAAGGATCCATCCACATCTGGCAGAGATTTTCCTGCACATCCAAACACCTCATTGACTGTATCTGTTGCTCTTGATGTGGTCTCTTCTACATTGGGGAGACAGGACGCCAACTCGCAAAACGTTTCAGGGAACATCTCTGGGATGCACACACCATACAACCTACCACCCTGTGGCTGACCACTTCAACTCCCCCTCCCACTCCGCCAAGGACGTGCAAGTTCTGGGCCACCCCCACCTCCAAATCCAAGCCACCTCACCCTCCCCTCTGACCTATCACCATCACCCCCATCTCCATTTACCTATCACCTTCCCAGTACCTTAACCCTACCCCCCATCCCCAGCTTCCTATTTATCTCTTCCTCCCGCTCCCACATTCCTGATGAACGGCTTATGCCCGAAACATCGATTCTCCTGCTCCTTGGACGCTGCATAACTTGCTGTGTTTTTCTACCGCCACACTTTTCGACTAACACAATTGTACAAATTGGGAGTCATTTCATCTAAGTCCTAGTACAATGTCACCAGTGCTCCATCAGGCTGGTGTCCTAAGCCCAAACAACTTTCTCTCAAGTCACTGTTGACACACAGTGACAGCAGTATATGACATCTATAAGGTACACTCAGCAACTCTGCAAGGCGGAGTACATAGCGTGCCAGTCCATGTGAAGCTGGAACATTGCCAGGCATTAACTTGGAAGGAAATTCATGTTTTCCTTCTGTTCTTCCTCAGATTGCAACTGAACGATTGGCTAACCAGATCCCTCTGATAATAAGTTATTACATCCTCCAAGAGTTTGCCGCCAAGCTGCAGATTGAGATGCTTCAACTGATACAGAAGGATCAAATTGATGAATATCTGAAGGAAGAGATAGATGTTGCTGACAAGAGGAAGACCCTCAGAAGTAGACAGCAACGGCTGGCACAAGCTCATGATCACCTGTCCAAGTTTTATTGAGTTTTATCGAAAATTGAGAAGCATTCCAAATTGCACCCTGTTCAGTTGACCGAGATCATTCTGCTTTCTTGTTCATCTTCACTATTGTTTATAGTAAAACTATAAAATGTTAAAGCCTATCTTTATACATGGAGTATCATTTATAAGTAGAGGCGGAGGGATTGTGCAGTAGAAAGCCAGAGTTTCAATGATATTGCAAGCTTGTATTACACAGAGAGAGTCAAGATCCAGCCGAAATGTGAAAAACCCACACTGTTGTGTGTGAGATATCTTGTTTTCGTCTTAATCATTTGTGCAGAGCCTCCTCCTTAGATATTAAAGTTCTGCACATGAGAAAGTGCCAAAGTTACTGGTATATAAGGAGAAAAGAAAAGTGCCTGTAGTAATACCAGCATTGACGGTATAATCAGCATGTGGACAATGGAAAGAGTCACCATACACGTAGCTCCTTGACTATCTGTAGTGTGGTTTCTCACTGACGGACAACCTGTTCTTAATGGGGGTTAACAATAGATGTCATTCATTTTTACAGGTATGGAAGTAATCATCATTCGTACTGATATTTCCAGACCTAACAATAATCAGATACATTTTTTGCTTTTGACAGACCTCACAGTGTGGTTTTGAGGCTCCTCAGGTCAATCTAGGTGGATTTACATGTCGTGTTGTCGATGCTTTTTATTGGTACGGATGGTAAGAGAGGAAGGGGAATGCTTGGAACTGAAGAATTGGCTCAATATGGGGGTATGGTAGACTTGATCGTACTAATGAATGTTTGTGTTTTATTTGGATAACAAAAGCTCTTGGATGGAAGTTTCAGAGGTACACAATCAGGTTTCAGACTAAACCTACAAATGACCTCATTGCACTATACACACACACACAGACAGACGGATGCACACACAGACACATGCACACACCTACACACACACACAGACCTTCTCTCATACACTCACACATACACTCCTACACATACCCTCTCACAGACTTAAACCCCTTTATACCCACACTCACACACATACACACACCCTTTCACAGACACTCATAACCTACACCCCCCCCCCCCCCCCAACACACACACACACAAACCCACATACATAAACGTTTGTGGGGTGAATTTGTACTTGCAGAATTACATTTTACTTTGCACAAAAACTGCATGAATCCAGGTAAGACTATGTAAATCTGTTTTTTAGATTAGAATCGAGATTTTAGATGAGACCATTGTGGCACAGACAGCCTCACAACGAGTTAACACCTTCAATACCTTATCTGGGCCGACATGACAACAATTGTTAAAGTGCACTTGGGAATGTAACTTTTAAAAAAAATTGTGTGATTTACATATGAAAGAACTGAAACCAACATGGTCGTTCTAAAAAATGAGAGACTTAACAAAAGTCCAGGTCTTTTTCAATATATAATTTCAGTTATATCACACTGCAATATTTTACTATAAACTCTGTGTCTTACAATCTTATTCTTCACAATCACCTAATGAAGGAGCAGCGCTCCGAAAGCTAGTGTGCATCCAAATAAACCTGTTGGACTATAACCAGGTGTTGTGTGATTTTTAACTTTGTTTCAGACAAAGGCTTGGACTTTTCATTCCTCCAAAACTCTGTTCTTATTGAATTTGGGTGGGATTGGGATTTTATTAAACATAAGGTGCGATAGCTAGGAAGAGGGGAGAGCTGGTGATAAATGGGGGAGCCATCTCAGGAGGGCTACTCAATTAAATCTAGTGGTGACCAATAAAGAGGCAGCAGCAACAAGATTGCCAATGTCCCACTGCCCCCTGGGCCTTCAGTGGCTCAGGAGCCATGTTTGAAATTGGGGTTGGGATTTACCCTTCCTGGTGAAACACCTATTTTGTCATCACAAGGGCTGGGAAGTGTTGGCAAGAACTAAGCACAACAAAAGAAAGAGTCTGTAATTTGAGGAACCCAGTTCCCAAATCCACAGAGTCTTCCATCCAAATAATGACACCCACATACAATTCTTGTTCAATCACTGAACCGACACAATGTTGTTTCAGCTGAAACATTTAACAGTACCAGATCCAAGATGGCGGCAGAGTAGGATGCTCCAGTCAGGGCTCCTCTACTCATCAGTCCCTTTCCCTATTTTTTTCTTCTCTTTGGAGCTTTTCTGTTCTCCATGCTCCTCCCCACCACCTCACCCCCCCCATCTGGCTGCCCTCACCTGGAGAGTGGAGTCGAGAAGTGGAGTGAGTGGGCCAGGCAGTGGCGGAGTGATCCTGGATGGAGGCTGGCATGTGGAACCCCATGGCCTCGTGCTCTGGGGAATGCAGGCACAGACTGAAACTGACGTACTGGTGGTCACTTATTATCATTCTGGACTTTTTCACGGTTTCATGCTAATCTTTTTTTAAAATCTGTAACAACACTTTTTTTTACTGTAAGATTTGTGCCTAGATACTTGTACCTGAGATGGCGTCATTAAAGGCAGCCATTGTAAAAGCTTTCCACAGTACTTTTGTACTGGAGTACATGCAGCAATAAAGGATATTCTATTCTATTCTCTAACTTCCTTGATCCAGCTGCTAGAGAAACTTGACAGGAGCTGGTGATTGGCTCAAAGGGTAAAGTCATCATTGTCCTAGTCTCTCATTAGAGAGAGGTGACTGGTGGTGGTTTAACCTGCAGGTTACTACACCTCAAAAGAAGGCGACCCCTTCAGAAGGTAACCTCAGTAAGTGTGGGAATTGAATCTATACTGTTAGCATTGACTCTACATCACAAGCCAGCCATTCAGCCAACTGAACTAACTAAACCCAGAGTCTCAGGACAATAGGACATGAGTTCTTATTCCACAATATTGGTTGGTGTTATTTGAATGCAATTAATAAATCTGAAATTGAAAGACAGTCATAGTGACTATGACAAGTATCATCATATTGTCATTCAAAAATAACCATCTAATTCACCAATATGGAAGGAAATCTGCTATTCTTACTTGGTGTGACCTACATGTGACTCCAGATCTGCGGATATGCAATTGACTCTTCACTACCCTTTGAATTATCTTAACCATGTTGTTAACCAAAAGGAACAATGCTAACGGTCAGATTGAGAAAGGATGCCTGGCTATTGACTTTGAATATTTTCATAATGCCTACTTGAAAGGCATAATATGATAGTGGGTTCAATGACAAAATGCTTCAATGCATATACCCCAGCCCCTACTGTCTGTTCTAAAGTGTCTGCAAAGAATGTGACTGCAGTTCCAGAGAACCAATCTGTGTGATATACAAGCAAGGGAAACATGCTGTCAAGGACAGTACTCCCAGTGAAGAAGATAAAGGATGCTACAACAGAGTGTAGCATCAATGTTGATAAGGCTCTGGAAGTGGTCAGCCCAGCAGACAGAGACACTGAATGTAACAGACAAACATCTCCACACAAATCAAGATTCTTCACTTAGAGAGTTGTTGGGGCTTTGGAATGTGCTGTCTGGAGACTAGTGAAGGTGGATCTATAAAAGGATTCAAAAAAGAGAGACAGTACAGTTATTCCTCTGTGCCTTCGAGGCTTCTGTTGCTGAGAATCCGTTTGAATGATGAAATTTGAGAGTTTGAAAAGCTCGTTTAAAAGTAGCTTTAAAATATTGTGGATAGTTTGCCTGTGGATGTTGATCTTTGTTGTTACTTATTTTTTAGCGCGGATAAGTGAATTTGCAATTTGTGATTTTGCAGATAGAGATAATTTACGGTATATTTGAAAGTGATGAATTTAGACGGCTGCAGAGATGGGGCTGGAGAATGGAACTAGCTAGATAACTATTTTGGAAGCCTGTACAGACACAATGGGCCAAACGGCCTCCTTCTGTACTGTAAAATCCAATGATTTAATTCTGAAGAAGGGTAATTGGATCTGAAACTCTGCTTTCTGTCCACAGATGCTGCCAGATCTGCTGAGTTTGAGACAGTAAAGGCTGCAGATGCTGGAAGTCAGAGTCTATAGTTAGACCTGCTGAGTTTCTCCAGTTACTTCCTTTAACAACGCTGTCATACTTACCTCATGATTTGGAGATGCCGGTGTTGGACTGGGGTGATAGTTTCACTTCTTTCATGTGTAAATCACAAAACCCTTTTTTTTAAAGTTGCATTCTCGGGTTAGCTGTTAACAATGGTGATAGCTAGACAATATGTTGAAGGTGTTAGCACCCTGTGTTCTCTGTCTATGACCTGATGTTTAGATTGATTCTAATCTAAAAAGTAAGATAACAAGAGTTTTACATAAATTCATGCAGTTTTTGAGCTCAGAGTTCTACATGAATGTATGCAGTTTTTGAACAAAGTGCAATGTAACTCTGCAAGTACAAATTCACCCCACATGTGTGCATGTGGGTCTTTGTCTGTGTGTGTGTGTGTGTCTGTCTGGGGTGGGGGTTGTGACTGTGAGAAAGTGTGTGTGTGTAGTGAGTGCAGAGTGTCTTAAGTCTGTGAGGGGGTGCATGTGTGAGTGTGGGAGTGTGTGTCTATAAGGGTGTGTGTGGGTGTCTGTGGGCGTGTCTGTGTGTACCTGTGTCGGTGTGTATGTGAGAGTGTGTGTGTGTAGGAATATGTGTGTGTGTGTGTAGTGCAATACTTACCTCATCTAATTTTACCTCCTACAGGCAGAACTTGGACAGGATACACTCGTTTTCCTTTTGAATCTAATGTCCAATAGTCATCAGCCATTAATCATTTGGCCTTTGTTTCACCCAGTGGAGGTCCCACACCTAACTTGCTCCACCTCACTTGCTGATCTAGAATGTGGCTTTAAAAAGGTTAAAGCTTGGAACCGTCCTAAATGCAATAAATGCTGGAGATCACTGGGGGTCAGACAGAATCCATGAAGATGGATTCTAGCTAACGTTTGGAGTCCAGTTGACTCTTCATCAGAAACATTAGCTTGCTCTCTCGCCGTGAATACTTGTCTGACCCTCTGTGATCTCCAGCATCTGCAGTAATTTGTTCCTAAAGGTTGGAACCCACTTGGATTTATTTCCTGCATTCCTGTTCATTGCAATTTGCTGCTCTAGTATGAGTTCCATATTGATCATGGGGGACAGTCATGATGCCCTCCAGCCAATCTCACCCACCGCCAATCTCATGCTGGGAGCGGCGATCATTTGACTTTACTGACTTCCGGGAAGTCAAGGCGTTTAGCGGAACGAAACTGTACTAATGAATCTGTGATTGCTAGTAAAACGAAACTGGAGACAGAAAGAGAAAGGAAGGCTGATAAAATCGGTGTCTGTTTCGCAATTGGTGTCCGGTTCCACTTACGAAAGGTAAATTAAATAAGTTACTCTTGTGATTTCTCACCGTTCCTCTGAAAAACCTTGCTTCTGGTTATTTTTTTTTGAGAATCTGAGGTTTTCAGGTGGAGCCTCACAGTACCTGCAAAGTATCTCAGCAGCCGCTAGGAAAACGGAATTCTCTCCCTGTTGTTATGACTTCAGATTCTCCGGGAAATAAGAGCAAACCACTCCACTTTATTTTGCGTGTGAGCACAACTCGAATCGTGAGGTCACAGTGAATAGAAGCCCGGTTTTAATAGTCAGCATATTTCAGGTGGAATTGAGTTCTCTGTGCAGCAATCTCCTCTTTCTAATGCTGTAATTAGAGTCAGAGTTTGACAGCATCGAAACACATCCTTTGATCCAACTCATCCACGCCTACCAGATATCCCAACCTAATCTAGTCCCATTTGCCAGCACCCGGCCCATATTCTCCAAACCCTTCCTATTCATATATCCATCTGGGTACCTGTTAAATGTTGTAATTGTATCAGCCTCCACCACTACCTCTGGCAGCTCATTCCATACACGTGCCCCTCTCTGTGTGAAAAAGTTGCCCCTTTGGTCCCATTTAAAAATTTTCCCCTCTCACCCTGAACCTATCCCTGTAGCTCAGAACTCCCCCATCCCAGGGAAAAGACCTTGTCAATTTACCCTATCCATGCCCCTCATGATTTGATAAACCTCTATAACCCCATAAACGTAATTTTATAAACCTCATAAACCTCAGCCTTTGACGCTCCAAGGAAAACAGCCCCAGCCTATTCAGCCTCTCCCTATAGCTCAAACCCTCAAATGCCGGCAACATGCTTGTAAATCTTTTCTGAACCCTTTCAAATTTCACAGCATCCTTTATAAAAAATGTTTCACAAAGTTTGTAGCAGCATTCCTGCACAACAGAACTAAACAGGAAAACACAACTGGGAATATGTGTTGAACACATGAATTCGACTGGGACAACACTACTATTATAGGACAAGCCAAACAGAGAACAGCCAGGGAATTCCTAGAAGCATGGCACTCATCCACAGATTGAATCAATAAGCACATTGACCTGGACCCAACATACCGGCCACTGCAACGGACAGCTGGAACTGACAACCGGAAGCGACAGATTCAAACCACTATAAATGCCAGAGGAAACATCACAGAAGCGCTTCACAGGAGGCTCCCAAGCACGGGGGATGTCACCTAGACAGAGGACGAAACGTTGGCAACACATATTCCCAGCTCGGCGATCAGAACCACAACAACGAGCACCCGAGCTACAAATCTTCGCACAAACTAGGAAAACACAACACACCCAGGGACTGTAGCCAACCTACCATGCATCAAACACATTTCAGAAATGATGACCAGACTACTCTGGCCCCTAGGCATCATGGTAGCCCACAAACCTACCGCCACACTGAAACAGCGCCTGATGAATTTAAAGGATCCTGTGACAACAGCCAGGAGAACAAATGTCCTATACAAAATACCCTGCAAGGACTGCAACTAACATTACATTGCACAGAGGGGCAGGAAACTAGCCACCAGGATATATGAGCACCAACTAGCCATCAAGAAAACATGACCAACTATCACTGGTATCCATGCATGCATACTGGGTGAAAACAAGGACTGCAGATGCTGGAAACCAAAGTCCAGAGTGGAATGGTGCTGGAAAAGCACAGCAGGTCAGGCAGCATCCGAGGAGCAGGAAAATCGACATTTCGGGCAAAAGCCTTTCATCAGGAATAGAGGCAGGGTGCCTGCAGAGTGGAGAGATAAATGAGAGGGGGGTGGGGGTGGGCAGAAAGTAGCATAGAGTACAATAGGTGAATGGGGGTGGGGATGGAGGTGATAGGTCATTTGCAGCCCTTGTTTTTACCAATTTGAAATCTTTGCCAACAGTTAAACTGAAACCTGCATGTCCTCGGCAGAGTGGGAGGGGGAGTTGAAATGTTGGGCCACAGGGCAGTGGGGTTGGTTGGTGCGGGTGTCCCAGAGATGTTCCCTAAAGCACACTGCTAGGAGGCGTCCAGTCTCCCCAGTGTAGAGGAGATCGCATCGGGAGCAACGAATACAATAAATGATATTGGTGGATGTGCAGGTAAAACTTTGATGGATGTGGAAGGCTCTTTTGAGGCCCTGGATGGAGATGAGTGAGGAGTAGTGGGCGCAGGTTTTGCAATTCCTGCGGTGGCAGGGGAAGGTGCCAGGATGGGAGGGTGGGTTGTTGGGGGGCGTGGATCTGACCAGGTAGTCACAGAGGGAACAGTCTTTGCGGAAAGCGGAAATGGGGGAAGGGAAATATATTCCCTGGTGTTGGGGTCCGTTTGGAGGTGGAAGAAATGATATTGGTGGATGTGCAGGTAAAACTTTGATGGATGTGGAAGGCTCCTTTGGGGCCTTGGATGGATGTGAGTGAGGAGGTGTGGGTGCAGATTTTGCAATTTCTGCAGTGGCAGGGGAGGGTGCCAGGAAGGGAGGGTGGGTTGTTGGGGAGCGTGGACCTGATGGAGGGAACGGTCTTTGCGGAAAGGGGTGGGGAGGAAAATATATTCCCTGGTGGTGGGGTCCATTTGGAGGTGGCGGAAATGTCGTTAGATGATGTGGTTTATGCAAAGGTTGGTAGGGTGGAAGGTGAGCACTAGGGGGGTTCTGTCCTTGTTATGGTTGGAGGGGTGGGGTTTGAGGGCGGAGGGATGGGATTTGGATGAGATGCGTTGGAGGGCATCTTTAACCACGTGTCCTTGTTACTTGTTGGAGGTGTGGGGTTTGAGGGTGGAGGGGCGGGATGTGGCCAGCAGTTCGACTGGGACAATACATCCATCCTGGGACAGGCTAACCAAAGACATGCATGGGAATTCCTAGAGGCCTGGCATTCAAACCAGAACTCCATCAACAAACACATCAAATTTACCAACCTCTCAGAAAAAGAATTGGAAAAGCTATCACCTGTCACAACAAACCAAGACACATAAATAGCAAACGGGACAGAACACTAGTGCTTCACTGGAGGCTCATTTCCAAAACCCCTCCCCCAAGTCCCTTCTCCCTACCTTTTATCTTAGCCTGCTGGACACACTTTCCTCATTCCTGAAGAAGGGCTTATGCCCGAAACGTTGATTCTCCTGTTAATTTATTTTAAACCAGACAAATGTATTTCATTCATCTCCCTATATGATATTTCAAATACATAAAGCAACGCTTAACTGCTTCATGTAGGACTGTCTGCGTATTCCATGGGGATTTTAGGTAAAAAGATACCTCGCAACAGATATTTAAGATTGAATTCTTAGGAAACAAAAAGTTCAAAAAGAGTTATTGCTGAAATTATGATGGGTTGAAGATAGTGGCAGTCATTGCTGGAGCAGTCTCTTTAGAGTACACTGTGATTTAAACCACAACATAATCCCAATCTGACTGTGCCCAGTTTCACACAACACTCACTTCACAGCTCAGGAACCTGAGAATCAATATTTGTTGCCTTAGGTTGCAATGGGATTTTACTTCTGGCTTTGGATGGGGAGTGGTCTTGTCTCTTCCACAAAAACCTCAGAACTTACCCTGACATTAATATCAGGATCATAATCCCCTCCTAGGAATTCCTGATCTGGCAAAAGGCATCCCTGGGCCAGAAATTTCCACCTGCAATGCTTTTAGACCAGGACTGGAGTCGGTAAAAACTGCTTATTAGCTCTTAATTCATTTTTTTCAGGGAACAGTGTTGCATTTGAATCCACATTTCCAATAGTGTTAATCGAGGCCTGGGTTCATCAGCTGAATAATAACTCCACAATCCCAGTGTCCCCTAAAATAAATATCTTTTCGCATCACCCTCCAAACCCACTGCCTCCATCACCTTGAGAGTTTTCCCATGTCCTTCTGACACTTTTCCCTTTTTTTGCTTCGTAAATGCTATCTCACAGAAGGAGCAGATTATTGTAATGTTATACTACAAGTACCAGAATGGGAATACCTGCTATCAAATCAAGATCTTGATAATCATGAGGGTAGGTTCTGTGTCCTTTTGTGGTCAACGTGTGCCCAAAACCCAGATCTGAAGTCTTTGGGGCCATTTCATGTCAAGGTAATATGTGTTGCTGTCCATGATATTGATCTGCTCATTTAGTGCTATCTGAAGCAAAATCAGAAATCACTCGAGAAACTCAGCAGGTCTGGCAGCATCTGTGAAGAGAGTTAACATTTCAGACTGAGTGAGCCTTTGCCAGGTCAGGTGCCTGCTGAGTTTTTCCAGCAATTTCTGATTTCCGGCATCCGCAGGTCTTGGGGTTTTCTTTTGTTTAGTGCTGTCTACTTTTTAAAAAGCAAATGCAGAAATGAAATTAGAAAACATTTAGATATACAGAGAACTGGGTTAGCATCATTCAGAGTGAATGACCGGCAGTTTTCTCGAATTCCTGGTGGGTGTATTCAGGTGCAGAATGGCATCTCCCTCCCTTCCTCAGAAAGGGAGGAGGAAACTTGGTGCCAGGAAGGGAAGGGGTGACTGAAGGGGAGTAGCAGGAGCATGTTCCCCAATCGTGTTCACAGTTCAGGAAGCTGTTTAAAGTGCCCCCCACTCCTCCCCAGTTCAGGAATGACGAGCACCTCCACCTTATGGTGCAATTGCTTCCTCTCTATCTCAGCAAATGGACACTCATCTCATCACTTCTAACTGCCATCCTTCACTGTTGGTGTACTTTCTCAGCTCCCTATGTGTTCAACCACTACTGCCACTTAGCACAAGAGTGATGCAATGCACTGTAGGACTGGCCATTGATCACACTCTCATCATCTTTTGCTTCTTGTAGAACAAGACATCACAAAAAGTGGGGAAAGGGGCAGAAGGTGGGACACGCAAATTGTCACCCTCTCAGACACTGAGGAGCCCTTGGAGTTTAGTGGGGACCCTCAACCCAGCATCTCGCTTCAGTCGGATACGAAGGGATGGGGAACATACCAACAACTGGTGACATAAGTACAAATACTTCTGCAAACATACGGATCAGAAGCAGAAGTAGGCTGCTTGGCCCCTCCAGCCTACTCTGCCATTCAATAAGATAATTGCTGATGTATTTCCAAGTCAGCACAGTGCCTGGCATGGTGAGAAACTCGAAGGTGGTGGAGTTCCCATGTATCTGCTGCCTTTGTCCTTCTAGATGGAAGTGTTGGTGAGTTTAGAAGGGGCTGTCTGAGGACCTTTGGTGAATTTCTGCAGTACTTGTGTTTTGAGTTGCGTGTGCTTTCATCGACTCCAGCAGATCTTAATTCCCTTGCCTAACAAGAATCTGTCCACCTACATCTGAAAAATATTCAGTGACAACACCCCCCCACCCCTGTCACCTTCTCAGGCAGAGATTTCCAAATTTGCACAAATCTAAGAGAAAGTAATTCTCCGTTTCTGACCTAAAAAGGTAACCTCTAATTTTTAAACATTGCCCCTTAGTCCTGAACACACCACAAGAAGAACCATCTTTTTCATGTCAAGATCATTCAGGATTTATATACTTCAATCAAGCTACCCCTCATTCTTCTAAACCAGTAAGGACAGCTTACTTAGTCTGTTCAAGCGTGCCTCATAGGAAAGCCCATTCATTCCAGATCTCAATCTAATAAACTTTCTGTGAACTGCCTTTAATGCCTTGCTTAAATGAGGAGACCAAAGCTGCACACAGTAATCTAGATGTGGTCTCACCAATGACCTGTAGCGCTGAAGCATAACATCCTTATTTTTAGGTTCAATTCCGTCCATATTAATGGATAGTACTTCATTATTTCTCTTAATTACTTGCTGTACTTGCATACTTACATTGTTTGCACTAGAACAGGTGTGGCTGAATTTTCCCAGCCTCTGAACAATGTAGATTTTGGCAGGAAATTTGGAAAAATGAGGCAAAAATGAAAAAAAACATGGTTCTTGACAAAACAAATATTTTTATCCTTAACATTTGAATGGTGAGTTGAGGATCTCTCTAGTAAGTGGTGAGCAACCTACTTGCATACATTGTGGATTTCATAACAACCTAATCTCAACTCACTCAGGCTGCTGTTTTCTCTGGTACCAGAGGGAAACAAGTGACAATTCCTAAATTGGAAATCAGAGCGGTTACATTTTTTTAGTTGACCTGTGAGATGCGGGCATCGCTGGTTGGGCCAACTTTTATTGCCTAAGCCTAGTTGCCCTTGAGAAGATGGTGGTGAGCTGTGTTATTGGACTGCTGCAGTCCACCTGCTGTGGGTTGACCCACAATTCCATCTGGGAGAGAATACCAGGATTTTGACCCAGCAACTGTGAAGGAACGGTGATATATTTCCAAGTCAGCACAGTGCCTGGCATGGTGAGAAACTCGAAGGTGGTGGAGTTCCCATGTATCTGCTGCCTTTGTCCTTCTAGATGGAAGTGTTGGTGAGTTTAGAAGGGGCTGTCTGAGGACCTTTGGTGAATTTCTGCAGTACTTGTCTATAGTACACACAGCTGCTGCTGAGCTACTGTTGGTGAATGGAGTGGGTCCTTGTGGATATACTACTAATCAAGCGGGTAGCTTTTCCCTGGATGGTGTCAAGCTTCTTGAGTGTTATTGGAGCTGCACTCATCCAGGCAGGTGGGGAGTATTCCATCACACTCCTGATTTCTGCCTTGTAGGTGGTAGGTAGACATTGGGGAGCCAGGACGTGAGTTATCCACCACAGTATTCCTAGCCTCTGACCTGCTCTTGTAGCGACTATGTTTAGGAGTGTGTCCAGTTGAGTTTCTGGGCAATGATAACCCTTGGAATATTGATAGTGAGGGATTCAGTGAAGGTAACACCATTGAATGCCACAATGTGCTGGGTAGATTGTCTCTTATTGGTGATGGTTACAGCCTGGCATTTGTGTGGCATGAATTTTACATGACACTTGTCAGTCCAAGCCTGGATATTGGTGAATATTCCCATGTCTGATCTTATAATGGAGGGAAGGTCATTGATGAAGCAACTGAAGATGGTTGGGCTGAGGACACTACCCTGAGGAACTCCTGCAGACATGTCCTGGAGCTGAGACGACTGACTTCCAACAACTACAACCATCTTCCTGCATGCCAGGTATGACTCTAACCACTCGAGGGTTTGCCAACTGATATCCATTGATTCCAGTTTTGCTAGGGCTCTTTAATGCGACACTTGGTTGAATACAGCCTTGATGTTCAGAGCTGTCATTCTCATCTCACCTCTGGAATTCAGCTCTTTTGTCCATGTTTGAATGAAGGCTGTCATGAGGTCAGGAGCTGAGTGGACCTGGCAGAACACCAACGGGGCATCACAGAGCAGGTTATTGCTGAGTAGGTGCTGCTTGAAAGCACGGTTGATGACACCTTGCATCAGTTGGTGGTGCAGCTAACCAGTATTATTACCAGATGTATATTTTGACTATCACCTACCATTAAATCATTCTGTTTATGGAACTCAATGGTTGCCAACAATGTCATAAAGAGAGCCAGGCCACATGCAATCTTGACCATTACATTAATCATGACAAATCAATCATAACGTTTATGAAGCGCAAGTGATTATAGTTAAATTTGAAAGTCTCTCCTGTATTTGCCCTATATAAAATATATTCCAAGAATACATTCCAAATCTGCACAGATTAATTCAGCAGCCCAAAAGGTATCCACAAGTCCAAGAGCAACAGGCAATACCAGTGCTCACATGGAGAGGTTAGAGCTGCAGTTTCTGTCAGCATGGGGAGGAGATACAGGACACCCAGATTGACTCCTCCTTTTTGGCATCCCCCCCACCAAGATGTCTGAAGACAGTGGATTCATCTCACCCACTCATCATTGTTCAACCTTCAGTGTCACAGACAATGCTGAAGGAGCACGTAATGATTCAATGCACTTCAATATATCATCTAAGTACAGACTCTGCATTCAGAACTTTTCCACTAGAACAAGGTTTGGATGTCCATGCAGTATTAGACATCACCCATCCTTACATGAGTGTGGGTTCCCTTGTTTTACACTTAGCCAGAATGAACCTATACTCCCCTCTCCCCACACACACACACACACACACGACCACCCAGACAAGAGTGCAATTATGAATGTGTGGGCGGAAGGATGTTTGGAACCTGCCACTGTGCAGGATGTTTCCCTGAGATAAGCAATGCCAATCTTCTGTAACCTGCCACCTCCTTCGACTTTATGAGCCGCCTGTTTAACTCTGACACGTAATGATTCAATGCACTTCAATATATCATCTAAGTACAGACTTTGCATTCAGAACTTTTCCAGTAGAACAAGGTTTGGATGTCCATGCCATATTGGACGTCACCCCTTAAGACAGTCCGACAGATAAAATGACAGTCAATCAGGCACTTGATGACTTTAAATGTAAAGATGTTCAATTTGATTTACAATACAGTGTCAGCATGCCACCTGAATGGCCTCAAAGGTAATTCTTTTTCCTTGCCCTCCCACTACATCTATGTGCAGTCCCAGGATCCATAACCAGGAGTGAGGCTGCTTTCTCTCTGTTGGGCTGTAAGATTTGGGCAAACAACTCAGTGCTGACGGTATCCTATCTGGAGGTAGATTCAGCCTGCTCAGATCAGTAATTGTTGGCAGAATGGAAGTGGAGTGTACTGAGAAGAAATTTGCGGTGGGGGGTCTGTCTGTGGTTCTTCCCCTGTCTGGATGCAATCTAGCACCACCTTGTTTCTTGAGAAGAAGAGCCACCTGGAGTGAAGTTGAGGTCTATCACTCTACTATTGCCTTGGCATTAATGCTGAGCACCAATGGTTAAATTAATGTAACACTGGTCTGTGTGCAATGCTAACAGCTCCTGAGTGCCCTGCTGGCCTTGGCTTGTCCATTGTCAATGATCAACCTGTCCACCCACCGAGACAGCCAGACACACAGCAAGCTAGAGTCAGCAAGATTTGTGTACTCTTACAACTTTCAATCCACTTTACTGACATAGCTTCCAGTGACTGTGTAAGATGGTATACCACTGAGGTTTGTTGATTGAGGGTGTGAATACTTGTGGATGTGGTGCCAGTGCTGCTTTGCCCTTGATGGTGTCAAGCTTCTTGAGTGTTGTTGGAGCTGCACCCATCCAGGCAAGTGGAGAGTATTCCATTGCACTCCTGACTTGTGCCTCGGAGATGGTGGACAGGCTTTGGGAAGGCAGGACGTGAGTTACTCATTCCAGTATTCCTAGCCTCTGACCTGTAGCCACTATGTTTAGGGGTGTGCCCAATTGAGTTTCCAGTCAATGATAACCCCCAGGATGTTGATAGTAAGGGATTCAGTGATGGTAACACCAGTCCATGTCAAGGGGTGGTGGGTAGATTGTCTCTTATTGGAGATGATCATTGTCTGACATTTGTGTGGCATGAATGTTACTTGCCACTTGTCAGCCCAAGTCTGGATATTGTCCAAATCTTGTTACATTTGGATATGGACTGCTTCAGTATTTGAGGAGTCATGAATGGTGCTCGACATCATGCAATCATCTACGAACAACCTCACTGCTGAGTTTATAATGGGGGAGAGGTCTTTGATGAAGCAGCTGAAGATGATTGGGCCTAGGATACTACCCTGACAGACTCCTGTAGAGATATCCTGGAGCTGAGATATCTGACCTCCCACAACCATGAATTTGTTTGAATATGGTCAGAGCCAGAGCGTTTACAGTGTCCAGTGTCTTCAATTGTTTCTTGATATCATGTGGATTGAATCGGATTGGTTGAATACTGGCATCTGTAATGTTAGGGGCCATTGGAGGAGACTAAGTTGGATCATCTGCTTTGGCGCTATCTTTGGATGTTTTTTTCTAAGGTTGCGTGGTTGTGGTTTCAATATGGCCCCTATGGTGTGACCACACCACAAGGTCCTGGCTTCACCCAAAGTTGCTGAATGTGAGATTGCACCAGAATATCACTGTGAAGTCATGATGCCTACATAATATGTGATACAGCATACATGTGTGTGAGTTAATTCATGAGGGCCCATGGACAGTAGCCTTCCAAAATTAACATGAAACCTATTTTTGGTAAAATTCTGCCCTGAGATCTCTGAGTTCTGGAGCCCTTCTCCATTGAGGAAATAAGCTGCATTTTTATTCTTCCTGCCAAAGTGAATTATTTCTCAATATATCTACAAATTTTTTGTATGCTCATTCAACCAATCTTTCGATTCCATCTCATCTATAACATCGTTATGTCCTCTTCACAACATACTTTCCTATCCGTCTTGCATCAGCTTCAAATTTATTTCCCATGCCTTTGCTCCCTACATCTAAATCATTGACATAAATTGTATCAATCATTGGTATAAATTCTATCAATCATTGCTACAAAGCTGAAGTCCCAGAGCAGACCTATTTATGCAGATTCGGTTTCCCGCCAGCCATCTTCTTTCCACGTTCATATGTTAGCGCCTATATCATCAGCTTCTGTTTTGTGTAGTAACCTGTTATATGACACTTGGTCAAATGCTTTCTGAAAATTCAAGTACAATATGTCCACAGACTCCCTTTATTGACAGTGCATGTTATTTCTTCAAAAATCTCGAACAATATTGATTAGGCACGGATTTCCTTTCATATGCTGACTATTCCTAAATACCTTGAGATTATCTAACAGTGCAGCTATTACCTCTTTAATGACCACTTCTTGCACCTTCCTCATGATGAACGTCAAGCGTCTTTGGCTTATTTTATCAAGCTAACTGAACTTTTTGTTTCCTTTTCTCCTACCGACCCTCCTTTCTTGAATAGAACTTTTCTAGAATATACTGTAATATTAACACTAATGTATCTACTATCTCATTCGCATCTACTGTCTCATTTGCCACCTCTATTTGAGTTAAAGTACGCCACAACCCAGAGACTTGTCAGCCCTCAGCCCTCAGGAGCACTCCTAGGAAATGCAATCTTACCAAGTTCCCCTCTCCCTTCTATCTCTGGTATAACAGCTAGTACTGGAATTATATTTGTATCTTCTTGAAGACTATAAGACACAGGAGCAGAAGTTAGGTCATTCACCCCATTGAGTTACTCTCTTTACTCCTTTAAATATCTGTGCAACTCTTAATATCCACTTTTACGTTTCTAGCTAGCTTTCTCTATTGCTTTACTTCCTTCTTCATAATTAGCCTTAAAGTCATTCTTTACTGTCCTGACCAGTCACCTGACCTGCAATTAATTTTTGCACAACTGGCTGCTTTTCCCAGGAGGACCGGTTCCACCACAGAACATACCAGATGACCTCCTTCTTTAGAGACTGCAATTTCCCTTCCCTCGTGGTTAAAGATGCCCTTCAACACATCTCGTCCACATCCTGCCCCTTCGCCCTCAAACTCCACCCCTCCAAATGTAACAAAGACAGAACCCCCCTGGTGCTCACCTTCCACCCTACCAACCTTCGCATAAACCATATCATCCAACGACATTTCCGCCACCTCCAAACGGA
>NC_057721.1:70087601-70092764 GCF_004010195.1 Chiloscyllium plagiosum | reverse complement strand
ACCCCCACCCCCCTCTCATTTATCTCTCCACTCTGCAGGCACCCTGCCTCTATTCCTGATGAAGGGCTTTTGTCCGAAACGTCGATTTTCCTGCTCCTCGGATGCTGCCTGACCTGCTGTGTTTTTCCAGCACCACTCTAATCTAGATACTGGTTTCCAGCATGTGCAGTCCTTGTTTTTACCATCATGATTTAGGTGCTGACCATCCTAGGCCCAATGTTCTCACTTTCCCTCGTACTGATGCCATTGCCTCATGAGCCAGAACCCACTTCTCCCAAGCCAGCCTCTAAGCCACTTAATTATTGCACTAATCTCATGTGTTCTCTGCCAAATGGTGGCCTCCATACATAATAACCCAGAAATAATTATCTTAATTTAGTGCTTGACTCTAGAACTGAATCTCTTTCCTTATCCTAATCACGCTGTTAGTATCTAAATTGATCTGGATAACAACATCTTCACTTTCCTATTCCAATTTTTTATCCAGTGCTGAGCTGATGTTTTGGGCACTAGCACTGGATGGACAACATAATCTTGTGAACTTGCTCTTGGCTACACAGAATAGTATCCATCTCCCTTGATGTCCTCTTCTCTATTACCACTGTGTTCCTTTTCACACCCCCTGTTTGACAGGCATCCTGAACCAAGATGCCTATCCAGTCTGCTCCACTTCCCCAGAGATCGTATTATTGTCCACACAGGTGGCCACACATGGTTTTCATCAATGACTGACCTATGAGAATTATTGTAAAAATTGTTGCCTTATCACAAATAACTTTCATCCATTTTATTTTCCAGATCCATATATAGAGTCACTGCTGCCAAAGAAGGACGAAAACAATTATCAAAGGGACATTATTCCCTCTAACCATTCATCTTCAGATACTAACACCTCGATGAGTCTATTATACAGTTATCAGAATTTCCAACTGAATAATTCACAAATGAGACAAACAATAATTAGTCAAGATCCTCACTGCTATCCAGGGGTCAAAATAATTGCTCTATTAAGGGCTCCGCTTGAGAGGTTTTTTTGAGGGCTGCTTCCGATTGTCGGAGGCTACATTTTCATTCTCACTAACTCCTCTATTAGGAGTTGCAGCCACATCGTAATGTTGTCTTCTGCACTTGTGCTGATGGATCGTGTCTTCAAATTCACATATTGGAAGAATCATGTTCTCAGAATATAATACCCTCAGAAAATAATCGCTGCTACATTGAAAGTAAAGCTGTGACACATATGGAGAGCGCTTATTTCAAAAGGCACAGTCTTTAAATTAGCATAAATTAGCAAATGTTTTATTTAAAAGACTGTCGTTCATCTGCTCTTCCAGTTCTGCAGTCTATTTCCCTCGCTGCACTTTGCAGCACCCCTGCCCCAGCTTTACTGCTTTTTTCCTCACTTGCCTTTCTGCTAACTCAGTCTTCAGAAATTCCACCTGTTCCACTTCTGTTTACACCAGTCCAGTTTACTCCAGTCCAGATTACTCCAGTCCAGTTTACACCAGTCCAGTTTACTCCAGTCCAGTTTACACCAGTCCAGTTTACACCAGTCCAGATTACTCCAGTCCAGATTACTCCAGTCCAGTTTAAACCAGTCCAGTTTACTCCAGTCCAGTTTAGTCCAGTCCAGTTTACTCCAGTCCAGATTACACCAGTCCAGTTTACACCAGTCCAGTTTACTCCAGTCCAAATTACACCAGTCCAGTTTACACCAGTCCAGTTTACACCAGTCCAGATTACACCAGTCCAGTTTACACCAGTCCAGTTTACTCCAGTCCAAATTACGCCAGTCCAGTTTACTCCAGTCCAGTTTACTCCAGTCCAGTTTACTCCAGTCCAGATTACACCAGTCCAGATTACACCAGTCCAGTTTACACCAGTCCAGTTTACTCCAGTCCAGATTACACCAGTCCAGATTACTCCAGTCCAGTTTACACCAGTCCAGTTTACACCAGTCCAGTTTACACCAGTCCAGTTTACTCCAGTCCAGATTACATCAGTCCAGATTACTCCAGTCCAGATTACATCAGTCCAGTTTACACCAGTCCAGTTTACTCCAGTCCAGTTTACTCCAGTCCAGATTACACCAGTCCAGATTACTCCAGTCCAGTTTACACCAGTCCAGTTTACACCAGTCCAGTTTACTCCAGTCCAGATTACACCAGTCCAGATTACTCCAGTCCAGTTTACACCAGTCCAGTTTACTTCAGTCCAGTTTACTCCAGTCCAGTTTACACCAGTCCAGTTTACACCAGTCCAGTTTACACCAGTCCAGTTTACACCAGTCCAGTTTACACCAGTCCAGTTTACACCAGTCCAGTTTACACCAGTCCAGTTTACACCAGTCCAGTTTACACCAGTCCAGTTTACACCAGTCCAGTTTACACCAGTCCAGTTTACACCAGTCCAGTTTACACCAGTCCAGTTTACACCAGTCCAGTTTACACCAGTCCAGTTTACACCAGTCCAGTTTACACCAGTCCAGTTTACACCAGTCCAGTTTACACCAGTCCAGTTTACACCAGTCCAGTTTACTTCAGTCCAGTTTACTCCAGTCTAGATTACACCAGTCCAGATTACTCCAGTCCAGTTTACTCCAGTCCAAATTACTGCGGTCCAGCTTTACTCAGCTTTGCTAGCCCTGCTCGCCACTGCCATTCACCTTCTCATTGTATTTCTATTCACACACCGCTTCCCTTCTGTGTTTATTGCTGATAGGTTCCATATGAACCTATCTGCAGCAAAGGTAAGAAAGAATGAGCTTCTGATTTTATTTATCTCATTTTTTTATTGGATATAGGTGCCACTGGCTGAGCCAGTATCTAGTGCCCGTCCCTTATTGCCCAGAGAGCAGTGAAGCGTTAACCATATTGCTGTGCGTCTGGAGTCTTGTGTAGGCCAGACAGGGTGAAAATTAGGGATGAGACACATCTAGAGCACAAGTTGTCAGTACTATTGCTGGAATAGTGTCAGAACCCATAGCTTTTGCGTTATCCAGTGCCTCCAACTATTTCTTGATAGCACGTGAATTCAGTTGGCTGGACACAGACATCTATGAGACCGGTGATTTCTGGAGAAGGCCGAATTGGATCATCCACTTGGTACTTCTGGCTGAAGATGGCTGCTTCAGCCTTATCTTTCGCATTGATGCACATCACTGAGGTTGGGTGTATTTGCAGAATCTCCTCCTCCTCCTGTGAGTTGTTCAATTGGCCACCACCATTGACAACTGGATGTGGCAGGACTGCAGAGCTTAGATCTGATCTGATCTGATCTGATCTGGTTAATGTGGAATTACTTAGCTGTCTATCACTTGCTGTTTATGCTGTTTATACCATTTTGTAGCTTCAGCAGGTTGGCATCCAGTTTTCAGGTATGTTCCTGGCATGCCCTTTTGTATCCTGCATTGTACCAGGGCTGATCCCCTGGTTTGATGGTATTGGTTGAGTAGAGATATGTTGGGCCATCTGTTACTGATTGTGCTAGATTACAATTCTGCTGCTGTTGATGGCCCCCAGCATCTCATGGATGCCAGGTCATGATTTGCTAGATCTGTTTGAAGTCTATCACATTTACTGCAGTGATAGAAATATGAAAACACTGTAAATAGAATCAGGAATAGGCCATGTGGCTGTTCAAGCCTGCTCCACCATTGTCCTGCTTAGTACCCTGTTCCCCGTTTCTCCCATACCCTTAAATCCAGTTAGCCCTTAGAACTAAAATATGACATTGAGTGATTATTTGAATAGAAATAACATGTAGAGATATGGGGAAAAGGCAGGAAACTAGCATTAGAAATGCTACAGGCATGATTGGTCTCCTTCTGTGCCAGAACAGTTCTGTGATTCCATGAACCATTTATGACTCTTTCTTGAAAACATTTTACGTTTTGGCTTCAGCAACTTTGTGGCAGCAAATTCCAGAAGCTCCCCTCTCTCTCAGGATGAAGAAGTGACTCTTCATCTCAGTCCTAAATAGCCGAACCATCTTCTTAAACAGTGATCCCTGATTCTGGACTCTGCAGTCACAGACATCTTCCTGCATTTTCCCTTTCTGGTCATATTAGAACTTCATAGATCTCCACAATAATCCCCATTTTTTTAAACACCAATGGATAAACTCCTAAATGAAAACCAAAAGAAATGCGGAGGTTGGAAATCAGAAACAGAAATAGAAATTGCTGGAAATGCTCAGCAGGTCTGGCAGCATCTGTGAAGAGAAATCGGAGTTAATGTTTTGGGTCCAGTTCTGAGGAAGGGTCGCTGGACCTGAATCTTGAACTCTGATTTCTCTTTACAGATACTGCCGGACCTATTGAGCATTTCCAGCAGTTTCTGTTGTTGTTTCTGAATAAACTCCTAACTGTTCAAGTCTCTCTTCATACGTCTATCTTGCCATCTGAGTAATCAGTCTGGTAATCAGACGGAATCAGCCTTTGTTGTATTCTCTCCAGAGCAAGGTAAGGAGACCAAAACAGCACACACTATGTCACGTGTGGTATCACCAAGGTCGAGTACAGAAAGATACCCCTGTTCCAATGCACAAATCCTCTCACTATGAAGACCAACATACCATTTGTCTTTTCACTGCCTGCTACAACTGCATGCTTATGTTCTGTGACTGATATATAAGGACACCCAGGTCTCATTCACTTCCCCTTTCTCAATCTATTACCATTCTGATAATAATCTGCCTTCCTGTTTTGGCTACCAAAGTGGATAACCTCACATTTACCCACACATACCTCATGTTCCATGCATTCGTGCACTCACTCAACTTGTCCAAATCACACTGAAACCTCTCTGCATCCTTCTCGGACCTTACCATAACCCCAATGTTGTGTCACCTGTTTGATTGGAACTTTGACATTTAGTTCTTTGATCTAAATCTTGAATACATATTATAAATATTGACCTCGTGAACCCACACTGCACTCCCTCAATAGCCAGAATGTCTTTCCTCAAATTTGGAGACCAGAACTGCACACAACACTCAAGGTGTGGTCTCACTAGGGCCCTGTACAGCTGCAGAAGAATCTCTTTCTTGAGGTCCAATACCATCCTGATTCTCCCAGTCTACCTGCATATTAAAATCCCCCATAACAACTGTAGTAACATCTTTGCGACAGGCCAATTTCAGCTCCTGATTCAACTTACATCC
>NC_057721.1:70075058-70087304 GCF_004010195.1 Chiloscyllium plagiosum | reverse complement strand
TTTCTGCCCTCACCCTTCCCATCAACTCCTATTTCACTCAACCTTACAGCATGATCCCTTTCTGAGATTTCTGCTTCATTGATACAGTTGTCTTTCTTGACTTCCCTTGTTCTAACTTTCCCTTCAATTTCCTCCCCGCTATATTGTACCTGCCTCAACCACTTTCTTTGGCAGCCCATTCCATATACGAACCACTTTCTGCATGAAGAAGTTGCCCCTCAGGTCCTTCCTAAATTTTTCCCCTCTCATCTTCAGCTATGCCCTCTAGTTTTCAATTGCCCATCTCTGGGAAAAAGACTATATGCATTCATTCTATCTATGCCCGTCATGATTTTACACACCTCAATAAGGTCACCCCTCATTCTCCTACAAGGGATAAAGTCCTATCCAGGCCTTCCTCTCCTCATAACTCAGGTCTACTAGTCCCGGCAACATCCTCGTAAATCTTCTTTGCAGTTTAACAACGTTTTTCCTATAACAGGGTGACCAAGTCACCTTACCAGTGACTTATACAACTGTAACATAACGTCCCAACTGCTATACTCTATGCCTTGGTCAATGAAGGTCAGCATGCTAAATGCCTTCTTTACCACCCTGTCTACTTCTGAAACGGCTTTCGATCAATTCCGTATTTGTACTCATTATGCCCTCTGTTCCCCTCTGTTCCATACACTCTTTGGGACCTTACCATTTGCTGTATAGGTCCTACCTTGGTTTGACTTTCCAAAGTGCAACACCTCATACTTGTCTGTATTGAATTGCATTTGCCAATCCGCAGTCCACTTCCCCATCTGATCAAAACCCTTCAGTAATTTTTGATAGTTGAAACTTTATTGCTGGAACAGCACAGCAGGTCAGGCAGCATCCAGGGAACAGGAGATTCGACGTTTCGGGCACAGGCCCTTCTTCAGGAATGAGAATTCCTGAAGAAGGGCCTGTGCCCGAAACGTCGAATCTCCTGTTCCCTGGATGCTGCCTGACCTGCTGTGCTGTTCCAGCAATAAAGTTTCAACTTTGATCTCCAGCATCTGCAGACCTCACTTTCTCCTCAGTAATTTTTGATAACCTTCCTCACTATCAGCGACACCTCCTAATTTTGTATCACCCATAGATTTTCTAATCATGCCTTGTACATTCACATTCAGCTCATATATGTAAATAAAAAATAACAAAGGTCACCGTACCGACCCCTGTGGCACACCACTAATCAATGGCCTCCAGTCCGAGAAACCATCTTCAACCATCATCCTCTGCTTCTTACCATTGAGCCAATTTTGAATCCAATTAGCTAGCTCTCTCTGGATCCCATGTGACCTATCTTCACACTAGCCTTGTCAAAATCCTTACAAAGTCCACATAAGTAACATACACTACCCTACCCTCATCTATCCTCTTGGTTACATCGTTGAAAAAACTCTAAAAGATTTGTCAGACATGACTTCCTGTGCACAAATCTGAAAGGTATGAACGTTATGTTAGAGATCACATAGCTCTTTGTAACTGATATATGAGCACTCCCAAATCCCTCTGTGCTGTACCATTGAAATCATATTAAGCTCCTCTACTCATCCTGCCAAAGTGCACAAACTAACGTTTTCCTATGTCATATCTCATCTGCCAAGGTTTTGCCCGCTCATTTAACCTATATATAAATTCCTATGGTAAGTTAGCTCAGTTGGCTGGATGGCTGGTTTGAATGCAAGGTTACATCAACAGCATGGGTTCAATTCCTAGCACCATCTGAGTTTACCATGAAGAATTCTCCTTCTCAACCTCTCCCCTCACCTGAGGCATTGTACCCCTCACGTTAAACCACTATCAGTTGTCTGTCCCTGAGACAGTTACGCTATGGTCTGGAAGGACCATGGTGACAAAAATAAAACATCCACCTGCAGACCCTGTGCCATCCTTATCACTTGCCGACACACTTATTTTTGTGTCATTCACACTTTTCCAATAGTGCTTGGATTTCCCTTGTTCATAGAGTCAGAGAGATGTACTGCATGGAAATAAACTCTTCAGTCCAACTTGTCCATGCTGACTAAATATCCTAAATTAATCTAGTCCATTTCAGGCCGTGAACATATACTGTAAATAATTGTAGTCCCAGCACTGAGCCTATGATATTCCACCTGTTACAGGTTGTCATCCTGAAAATGTCTGCCTTATCCCAACTCTATATATAGCCAATTCTCTATCAATGCTAATATACTTAGCTTACTAATAGTCTTATGCACGTTACTTTATTGAATGCCTTTTGAAAGTCCACATATATTACATCTATTGATTCCTCTTTATTTGTCCTGGCTGTTACTTTCTAAAAGAATTCTAATAAATTTGTCAGATAGGACTTTTCCCTTCATGCGGCCATTTTGACTCAACCTAATTAGATGATGTATTTTCAAATGCTCTGCTTTTACATTCTCTATAGCAGACGCTAGCATTTTCACAGTAACAAATACTAAGCTAATTGGCCCACAGTCGCCATTTTGAGTAAGGGTGTTACATTACCAATTTTTTATCTCTCTTAGACCTTTCCAGATTCTTGAACAACTGCAACTAGTGCAAAGGGAATTGAAAAGGGGATCTGGTAAATATTTCCACATTGCCACGTTACGGGAAAGATGTGGAGGCTTTGGAAAGGGTGCAGAATAGGTTTACTAGGATGCTGCTTGGATTAGAGGGTATGAGCTTTCAGGAGAGGCTAGACAAACTCGAGTTGCTTTCTCTGGGGTGTTGGAGGCCTGATAGAAGTTTATAAAATTTTGAGAGACATAACAGGGTTAGCAGTCAGAATCTTTTTCCCAGAGTTGAAATGTCTACTACTAGAGCACTTACATTTAGAGGTTGAAAGTTCATAGGAGATGTGAGGGCTAGGTTTTCCACGCAGAGAGTGGTAGGTGACTGGAATACACTGCCAGAGGTAGTGGTAGAGGCAGATATGATGGGGGTGTTTAAGGGACTTTCAGATAAGTACACGAATAAGCAAGGAATGGAGGAAAATGGACCGGCAGTAGGGATTAGTTTAATTGGGCATCGTGTTTGGCGCAACATCATGGGCTAAAGGGCCTGTTCCTGGGCTGGAGTGTTCGATGTTCTATGACTCAGCCACTCTTGGGAGTCTTGGGTGACATTTACTTATCCACTCAGGTGAGAAGGATAAACGATAGCAACTGATCTGACAAAGAGAAGGAAAAGAAATAATTTTTTAAAATTTATGGGTTTGTGCCAGGAAACTGTGCAGTGTGGTTGATGCAGGGTTTGGTTCAATTTGCAGCTCAGAACATCATGGCTGGAAATGACCAAGGCATCAGCTCTGAGCTGATCCAGTGTGGAAGTGGAGTCCAGCAACGTCCCCTGATCTGACATTGATCGATCTGCCGGGAATTGCAAGAGTGGCAGTTGGGAGCCAGCCACAGGATATTGGAAACCAGGTAACGTCGCACAGCAGAAAAAGAACCAGTGCACTCACTGTCACAAGGGAATGTATTGAGTGCTCTGCTGGCTACTTGAAAACATTTAGTTATGTATTAACCAACTACTGAAAGAGTTTGCGAACGTGTCTTTCTCTCTGTATATACCAATAAATGAATGAGGAACAGCAGTGCATGTTAAGCCACTTGAGCCGGCTCTGTCACATAGAAAGGTCCTGGCTGATCTGATTGTGTTTCATATTCAATTTCCGAATCTACCCTGATAACATTTGATTTATTTTCATTGCCTGACAAAAATCAATCCCCACCTCTGTTTCAAAGATATAACATAATCATATTCTGGTGCTTTCTGAGGCGGAAAGCTCCAAAATTGCAGAACCCTAAGAGAAACATTTCTCCTAATCTCTGTCCTAAAGGGACAGCCCTCATTTTGAAACAGTGCTGCCTAGTTCTGGACCCACCCACAAGAGGAAACAGAGCCTTTCCATATCCATCTTGGCAAGATCATTCGGGACCTTCCACACTACAACTAAATCACCCCTCGCTCTTCAAAAGTCAAAACTTGAAAACTAAAGGACAGAATCACATTAATGTTCTTGACAATATGCTACCTTATAATTTGACTTGAGTATTAGATCCCACTGCACCTTGGTATTTTGGAGTTTAAATAGAGTCATTGAATTTTTAAAGCGCAAAGACCCTTCAGCCCATCATTTCTGTGCCAATCATTACTGTCCATCTCTTTGAATCTCATTTTCCGCACTTATCTGCTATGATGTTCCAAATTTTCATCTGAACAGTCCTTAAAAGTCTTGTAAGTTCCGACCTCTAGCACCCTTTTAGGCAGCGAGTTCCTGATACTCACAATTCTGTGGGTAATAAAACTTTTCCTCAAATCCTTCAGCCTTCTCTGCTCTCAGGAAAACAACCCCATTGTCTCTCGTCCCTGTTTATAGCTGTATCGCTCCAGCCCAGGTAACATCCTGGTGAATCTCTTCTGCACTCTTTCTCATACAAACACATCCTTCCTATAGTATGATGAACAGAACTACGGCCAACTATGGCCTAACTAACATTATATACAGTTCTATCATGACATCTTTCCTCTTGTCTTCAACATCTTGTCTAATAAAGGCAAGTATTCCATATGCCTTCTTAACCAACTAACCTACCTTGCCTGCTGCTTTCAAGGGTCTATAGATTTGCACATCCTCTGTACTTCCTCAGGTCTTACCATTTGATTTGTACTCCCTTACTTTATTAGTCCTCCGCAAATGCAACATTTCATGCTTTTCAAGATTAAATTCCATTTGTTGCTGTTCAACACATCTGACCAGCTGTCTTTTTAAAATTTATATATGGGATGTTGACATTGCTGGCTGGCCAGCATTTATTGCCCGTCCCTACTTGCCCTTGAGAAGGTGGTGGGAGTTGCCTTCATGAACTGCTACAGTCCACCTGCTGTGGATTGACCCGCTATGCCCGAAGGGAGGGAATTTCAGGATTTTGACCCAGCGACAGTGAAGGAATGTTAATGTATTTCCAAGTCAGGATTGTGAGTGGTTTGGAGGGGAACTTGGAGGTGGTGGTGTTCCCATGTATCTGTTTAATGTTCTGGATGGAAGTGGTCATGGGCTTGGAAGGTGTTCTCTGAGGATCTTTGGTGAATTTCTGCAATGCATCTTCTAGATAGTACACACTGCTACTACTGAGTGTCAGTAGTGGAGGAAGTGGAATCTTGTGGATGGGATGGCAATCAAGTGGACTGCTTTGTCCTGGATGGTGTCGAGCTTCTTGAGTATTGTTGGAGCTGCACCCACCTAGGCAAGTGGGGAATATCCATCACACTCCTTTGCCTTGTAAATGGTGGACAGGCTTTGGGGAGGCAAAAGATGAGTTACTCTCTGCTTATTCTTAGTTTCTGACCAGCTCTTGGAGCGGCTGCATTTGTGTGGTGAGTCCAGTTGAGTTTCTGGTCAATGGTAACCCCCAGGATGTTGTTTTGTGGGGGATTCCATGATGGTAACATTATTGAATGTCAACAGGCAGTGGTTAGATTGTCTGTTATTGGTAATGATCATAGCCTGACATTTGTCTGGCGTGAATGTTAGTTGCCTGTTGTCAGCCCAAGCCTGCATAATGTCCAGATCCAGTTGGATTTGAACATGGACTGCTTAAGTATCTGAGGATGGTACTGAACATGGTGTAATCATCAGCAAACATCCCCACTTCTGACCTTATGGTGGAGGGAAGGTCATTGATGAAGAAGCTGAAGATGGTTGGGCCTAGGACTCTACCCTGAGGAACTCCTACAGAGGTGTCTTGGAGCTGAGATGGCTGGCCTCCAACAATCATGACCATCTTCCCTATGTGCTAAAAATGACTTCAAACACTGAGGAGTTTGCCCCCTGATACCCATTGATTCCATTTTGCGAGGGCTCTTTGATGTCACACTCAATTGAATGCAGCATTGATGTCAAGGGCTTTCAACTCTCACCTCACCTCTGGAATTCAGCTCTTTTGTCCATGTTTGAATCAAGGCTGTAATGAGATCAGGAGCTGAGTGGCCCTGGCAGAACCCAAGCTGAGCATCACTAAGCAGGTCATTGCTGAACAGGTGTTGCTTGATAGCACTGTTGAGGATACCTTTCATCACTTTACTGATGATCGAGAGTAGACTGATGGGGTGGTAATTGGCCAGGTTAGATTTATCCTGCATTTTATGTACATGACATACCTGAGCAATGTTCCACATTGTCAGGAAGATGCCAGTATTGTAACTCTACTGGAAGACCTTGGCTAGGGGAGCGGCAAATTCTGGAGCAAAAGCCTTCAGCGCTATTGCTAGAATGCTGTGAGGGCCAGTAGCCTGTGCAGTAAACAGTGTCTCTAACCATTTCTTGAATTGAATTAGCTGAAGACTGCTATCTGTGACACTGGGGACCACTGGAGGAGGCCGAAATGGATCATCCACTTGGCACTTCTGGCTGAAGATTGCTGCAAAAGTTTCAGCCTTAGCTTTTGCACTGATGTGCTTAGCTATTCTGTCATTGAGGATGGGGTTATTTGTGGAGCTTCCTCCTCCAGTGTTTAATTATTTAATTGTCCGCCACCATTCACGACTGGATGTGGCAAGACTGCAGAGCTTGGATCTGATCCGTTGGTTAAGGGATCGCTTAGCTCTGTCCATCACTTGCTGCTTATGCTGTTTAGCACACACGTAGTCCTATTCGGTGACTTGACCAGGTTGACATCTCATCCTCAGGTATGCCTGATGCTGCTCCTGGCATGCCCTCCTGTACTCTTCATTGAACCCGAGTTGATCCCTGGTAATGGTTGAGTGGAGGATATGCTGGGCCATGAGGTTACAGATTGCACTGGAGTACAGTTCTGTTACTGTTGATGACCCACAATGCCTCAGGTATGTCCAGCCTTGAGCTGCTTGATAAGCCAAAGTCTGTTCCATTTGGCACGGTGATAGTGCCACACAACACAATGGAGCTTTTCTCAATGTGAAGGCAGGACGTCATCTCCACAAGGTCTGTGCAGTGGTCGCTCTTACTGATACTGTCATGGACAGATCCGTCTGCAACTGGCAGATTGGTAAGGATGTTTTCCCTCCAGTTAGTTCCCTCACCACCTCTTGCAGACCTAGTATAGCAGCTATGTCCTTTTGGACCCGACCAGCTCAATCAGTCATGCTGCTGCTGAGCCACTCTTGGTGGTGGACCTTGAGATCCCCCACTCAGAGTGCATTTTGTGTCCTTGCCATTGTTCATTCTTCCTCTAAGTGTTGTTCAACATGGAGGAGGACTGATTCATCAGCTGGGGGAGGTTAGTACGTGGTAATCAGCAGGAGGTTTCCTTGCCTATGTTTAACCTGACGTCACAAGACCTCCTGGGGTCTGGAATCAATACTGAGGACTCCCAGGGAAACTCCCTCCTGACTGTACACCACTGTGCCGCCACCTCTGCTGGCTCTGTCCTGCCAGTGGGACAGGACATATCGAGGGATGGTGATGGTGGTGTCTGGGACATTGTCTGTAAGGTATAATTCAATGAGTATGGCTATGTCAGGTTGTTGCTTGACTAGTTTGTGAGACATCTCTCCGAATTTGTGAGACTAGCCCCCAGCTGTTATTGAGGAGGATTTTGCAGGGTTGACAGGGCTCTCTCTGCTGTTGTTTTTTCTAGTGCCTAGGTCGATGCCAGATGATCCGTCTGATTTTATTTCTTTGAGACTGTGCAGTGATTGTTACCACTGAATGGCTTGTGAGGCCACTTCAGAGGGCAATTGAGAGTCAACCACACTGCTGTGGGTCTGGAGTCACATGTAGGATGGACATGCCTATACTGTCTTATGGGAGAAAGTGAGGACTGCAGATGCTGGAGATCAGAGCTGAAAATGTGTTGCTGAAAATGTGTTGCAAATGTGTTACTGTCTTACGGTCTATGGTTTTCCTCCTCAGCATTTACCACAGCACCAATTTCCATGTCATCAGTCTTGTAACCATTCTGCCATGTGACACCTTGTCCAAAGCTTTACTAAAGGTCCATGTTGACTAAATTTAATGCATGCCCTCATCTACACACTTAGTCATCACCTTTTAAAGTCATGCTGACTATCCTTAATTAATCCCTGCCCTCAGAACATTCTCCAATAGTTTCCCCACCACAGGCGTTAGACTCACTAGCCTGTACTTTCCAGGTTTATCCCCACCATCCTTCTTAAATAATAGCATCCATAAATGTCCTCCTATTTTCTGGCATTCTTCCTTTGGCCAGACAGATTTTGAAAATTCATGTCAAAACCTCTGCAGCCCCCTCCTTTGCCTCCCACAGTCGCCTGGCGTACATCCAGTCCGGCCTTGGGTACTTATCCACTTTCACGCCTGTTATAACTGCTAATATTTCCTCTCAATGCTAATCCATTCAAGCATGTCATAATACTCCTCCCTGATTCCTGTACTTAGGTTCCACTTCTCTACAAATCTGAATTCAGATGCAAAGTTCTAATTTATATTCTCTGCCATATCTTCTATCTCCAAACACAGATTGTCACTTTGCTCCCTAAAGGGCCCTACTCTTTCCCAGATTATTTCCTGAATCTAATATAGTTACCAAAACCTTTTATTATTCCCTCTTGTGGTTTATCATGCCCAATCATCGCTCTCCTGGTTTCTTTTTTAAGCAATTTTAAGCAACACACCCAATACTCCTTGAGGGCATCTGCTATCTTGAGCCTCTGGATTCACCATCAGTGTCTTTTCTATATTCAATCCTATAGATCCCATGATGCCCAGGTCTCTCTGCAGTGTTTGTTCCACCTTTCCTCTTTATGGAACATGCTGACCCTACACTCTCACTGTTACCCTTTAGAATGCCTCCCACTACTCTAAGGTGAACTTTCCTGCAAGTAACTGCTCCCAGTCCACTTTGGCCAGATCCTGGCCTTACTCGATTAAAACTGACCTTCCCCCGCTTCAGAATCTGTACCATCTTTGCCCTTATCCATGATGACCTTAAATATTACTTAATTACGGTCACTATCACCAAAATGCTCCTTCACTGTCACATTTAACGCATGCCTGGTTTTGTTTAGTAAAATTAGGTCGAGCACCACCCCTCTCTTGTAGGACTTCCTACATGCTGGTTAAGTTATCGGATACATTCTGAGAAATCCACCCCCTCTAAGCCTTTTACACCTTGTCTATCCCAATTACTGTTGGGGATGTTGAAATCTTCTGTCATCACCCTGTTATTTTTACATTTCCCTGAGGTTTGCCAATGTTCCTGTCTTTCTGTCTCTCCCTGACTGTTTGGAGGCCTATAGTACACCCAGGGCAAAGCGATTGCACCCTTTTTGTTTTTAAGTTTGAACCATATGCCCTCATTTGAAGAACCTTCTAGGACAACATGCCTCCTTCCTGCAGTAATTGACTCCATGATCAATATGGTGAGATCATCCCCTCTTTCACAGTCTCTCCTATCACACCTGAAGATTCCAGGCTCTCAGAATATTGAACTGCCAGCCTGCCCCCTCCCTAAACCATGTCTTTATGAATGATGTCATATCCTCATGCGCCCTCAACTCATCTCTCTTACTCACAACACTCCTTGCATTAAATTGAATGCTATCTAACTATGACATGTTCCCTTGTACCTTAACTTGGCTACATTCACTTTGCCTTCCAGGCTGACTTGGTCTTCCACACTTTTTTGTGCATCACCTCCTACTATACCTCTGTATCCCACCCTCTGCCAAATTATTTTAATATTCTGTTATTTGAATCTTACTGCTAAGGTGAACCACATTATACACAGTCTATCGGATTTTTACTGGTTTCTGCAACCTGTCTACTTTCGCCTGCAAACTCTTCATGTTTTGATCACAACATAATTCCCTACCTATGTTTGTGTCATCTACAAATTTAACTCCTGTGCCTTAATGCACTTCAGCTAAGACATTGAAATGAATTGTAAAGGGCTGAGGCCCTAGCACAGGATCCTGAGCTATACCCCTTGTCACATCCTGCCAATCCATCAAGGACTAATTTACACACATTCGGTTTTCTGCCAGCCAATCTTCTCTCCAAGTTAATATTTTACCTCCTACATTCTCAGCCTTTATTTGCACTTCACCTGATGGAGGAGCAGCACCCCAAAAGTTTGTAATTTCAAATAATCCTGTTGGACTATAACTTGGTGTCGCCTGACTTCTGACTTTGTCCACCCCAATCCAACACTGGCACCTCCACATCAAGCCTTTATTTGCTCATTTCATGTGACATTTTATCAAATGCCTTCTAGAAATCCAAGCATGTTTACAGACTTCCATTTCACCACAGCTCATTATTCCTTCAATCTGTCTAAAAAATTAAACATGATTTCCCTTGCTGAAAACCATGTTAACTCTTCCAGATTAAGTAATGCTTTTTCTATGTGCTAGCTTTAGTGACCAATTGATTCATGTAAATCAAGTGGTTTATGATTTCCTGTGTTTTTTTACCTTCATTTAAATCGACAGATTATGCCTCATTTATCTTATTTTCTCATCCCTGCTGCTTCTCTCTGTCTTTAGTTTAATCTGTTCATCTCACTCTTTGTTCCATTCATATCTTTCTTTATTTGCTTGCTTTTTAAAAAATCTTTGAGGTATTTTTTAATGGTGTAACTGTCGTGACACTGTCTCTGGCATAGGAGACCCAGGTTCAGGTGTTGCTAAGGTATGCTTTAACCTATCTAAGTGGGTTGATTAACAAATATCTATAAATCCAGCATTCCGTTAACCTTTTAAAGGTTAGTTAGTGTGCATAAATTGGCCACAATATTTAAACATTTCACAATTACTTCATTGGATGTGAAGTGCTTTGGCATATCCTGAGGTCATGAAAAGTCATGTATAAATGAATGGGTGGCACGGTGGCCCAGTGGTTAGTACTGTTGCCTCACAGCACTCGGGGCCCTGGTTCGATTCCAACCTCGGGTGACTGTCTATGTGGAGTTTGTGTATTCTCCCTGTGTTTGTGTGGGTTTCCTCCCACTGTCCAAAGACGGCCAGGTGAGTTGGCCATGCTGATTTACACCACAGTGGTAGGTGCCTTAGTCAGAGGGAAATGAGGCTGCGTGGGTTACTCATCAGAGGATCGATGGAGACTCGTTGGGCTGAAGGGGCTGTTTCCAGACTGTAGGGAATCTATTCTGAAAATCTGTGTCTTATTTTCTTCTCTCTTTAATTAATCAACATTCCTTCAGATCAAGAAGCTGATCAAATCCTATATCAGTGACGATAAGACCATTAACCTTGTTGTCATCCCGTGTAATATTGACATAGCAACCACAGAGGCCTTGAAAATGGCCCAGGAGGCTGATCCCTCAGGAGGGAGAACTTTGGGTAAGAGACAAACCCCTTTTTTGCTAGGTGTTCGTTGTAGCAAAAATGTACAAGGGGGAACGTACTTAGTTCTGTTTATAGAATAACTCCACTGTGCCTTTAATGGACTTTAAAATCCGAAGGCATTTCACAAGTGAGTATTGAAATAAAGTCAGCTGCATATGAAAATGTTAGGAACGACGGCTAAGTGCCTGGTCAAAGGTAGATTTTTAAGGAGCGTCTGAAAGAAAGAATGAGAGACAGAAGGATTTAGGAAGGAAATGCCAGAGTTTGGAGCCATGGCAACCACTGGATAACCATTGATGAACTCAGTTAAGGCTTAGAGATTTCTGAATTAGAATAGCACAGCTATCTTGAAGGTTTTTAGGGCTGGTGGAGGTTACAGAGACTACTAAGGCCTTCTAATGGAGTGATTTGTAAACAAATAGAAGAATTTTTAAGAATTTCAGACTGGAAGCGAATGTTGATCAGGAACGAATAGATTTTAGTTCCAGTTTTTATTGAATTTAAATTTCACTATCTGTCATATTGGAATTTGAACCCATGGACTTTAGCTTGGGGTTACCAGATTAGCACTAAAAAAATGTGTTGCTGGAAAAGCGCAGCAGGTCAGGCAGCATCAAAGGAGCAGGAGAATTGAAGTTTCGGGCATAAGCTCTTCTTCTACCTCGGGGCCAGCGACCATAATTCTATTCGTTTTAAAATAGTGATGGAAAAGGATAGACCAGATCTAAAAGTTGAAGTTCTAAATTGGAGAAAGGGCAATTTTGACGGTATTAGGCAAGAACTTTTGAAAGCTGATTGGAGGCAGATGTTCGCAGGTAAAGGGACAACTGGAAAATGGGAAGCTTTCAGAAATGAGATAACAAGAATCTAGAGAAAGCATATATCTGTCAGGGTGAAAGGGAAGGCTGGTAG